>NC_142738.1:4162500-4180000 GCF_051943395.1 Hippocampus bargibanti | reverse complement strand
GAGTTTTAGGACTACATGAATATTCAATGAGGCCTAAGAAACCATAGATTCTCTTCTTTCATCAGAAAAAAAATAGTTAATTCCTAAGTTATATGGGTCTGGAGTTATATGAGCTTGAAATGGGGGCGACTGTACAAAATACAATGCAATACATACATATTGGTTTATATAGCGCTTTAACAACAGCTGAAGCACTAACATGAAAAAAAGGGAAATGCTGACCCCTCGTGGAAGGGAACAAACATTACCAGAGGCCATGGCCACCGCTTTATCGGCACCCAAACAAGAAAGAAGCAAAAGCTGAAAAAAATCGGGAATGGCTCTCCATGTCATATTTTGAATTCCCGAATAAATTTGTGAATGGCAGTGAATGAGTTACTTTCCATTTTTATGATTAAACTATGAAATGTATTTCTCTGAAGCATATCCTAAATATGCTAATATTGTGGCGTCTGTAAATGCTAAGCTATGCTTCCAAATGATAACTTCAAAGACACAAACACACATTTGTCCAATTTTCCTTTGTTGGTCGAAACGATAAGTAGTGAAGCTGAATCAGTTGCTATGACAAATGAGTCAGATGCTCCACATTCAACCGCAACGTTCCTATCCCCAGTGGAAACTCTTCATTATGTGCGTTACTCTGTCTCTAATTATATGTCATATGTCAAAATATTATGTAACCAAAGAGGCAACGTACACCCTGGACCGCTCGCCAGACATCTATTCCCTTATACATGAAATGTATTATTATTATTATTATTATTATTATGAGTTTAGATATGCTTCAAAATACGCAAATTGATTAAATGTTTCAAATTGTCTGTATTTTGAAGCATATCTAAACTCATAATAATAATAATAATAATAATAATAATAATAATAATAATAATAATAATAATAATAATAAATACATTTCATTTATAATCGCCTTTCGAAACTCTCAAGGTCACTTTATAGTCACGGGCTAAGTTTTTCTGAGGGTGAGCAGCGGCAGCCACACGCGTCAGCATTCACTCAACCCGGAATAAATCAAATTGATAGAAAGCTAGCTAGCTATCTAGCTAATAGATAGATAGAACTTATAGATAGATAGATAGATAACTAATAGATAGCAAATAGATAGGTAGATAGCTAGGTAGCCAGCTAGCCAGTTAGCAAATAGATAGCTACGTTTTTAATAATAATAATAATAATGAATCATCATTATTATTATTATTATTTATAAACGCCTTTCAAAACACTCAAGGTCACTTTACAGTCACGGGATAAGTTTTTCTGTGGATGAGCAGCGGCAGCCACACGTGTCAGCGTTCACTCAACCCGGAATAACTCAAATAGATAGAAAGCTAGTTAGCTAGCTAGCTAATAGATAACTAATAGATAGATAGCTAGATAACTAACAGATAGCAAATAGATAGGTAGATAGCATACCCACAATCTTTCACATGTGAGACAGATATGCTAACGGTTAGCATAAACGGTTAGCATAACGGTTAGCAGATAACCACTAGGCTACCGTGCTGGCCCCCTACCCCCACCTTCTGAAAAGGAATTCCATCAGTCAAGCATTCCGAAACAAGGAACACCTTCTGGGCTCAAGTTTTTTTCCACGTCGTTGCTAGGCGACTTGAGATCACTGACTCAATTCTGCCAAGCGCGCACACACACACACACACACACACACACACACACACACACACACACACACACATACACACACACACACACACACACACACACACACACACGTATATGCAGGAAGGGAAACTCCTTCCAACAAGCTCCACACGCAAATACAGTCTGGCAAAAAGGGAGCCGCAGCTGGACTCAATCTACAGGCCGAATCAGAAGCACGTTCTTGATTCATTTGTGACTTTCCGTTCGAAAGACGCGGTCTTTCCATAGCCTGGAGCGAGCGAGTTAGCACGCAGGCGGGCGGGCGTTTCTTCATTGTGGTTAGATTCACTCAAACTGGTGGTCATGGCTGGCATCGAGGTGGTTTGTACATCCGATTTGCAGTGCCAGGTTCACGGTTTGAATCCGGGGCTCAGGTATTTATAATAATAGTAATAATAATAATAATAATAATAATAATAATACATTTCATTTCTAAGCGCCTTTCCAAACTCTCAAGGTCACTTTACAGTCACAGGATACGTTTTTCTGTGGGTGAGCAGCGGCAGCCACATGCGCCAGCATTCACTCAACCCGGAAATAACTCAAATTGATCGAAAGCTAGCTAGCTAAGAGATAGCTAATAATAATAATAATAATAATAATAATATTATTATTATTATTATTATTATTATTATTATTATTATTATGACCGTTATAATAATCATCATCATCATCATAATAATAATAATAGTAATAATAATAATTATTATTATTATTATTATTATTATTATACATTTTATCAACAAGTAATTAGTTTTAATTAATTTTAATTATTTTTAATCTATGTATGTATCTAAATGAAATTATTATTATTATTATTATTATTATTATTATTATTATTATTATATTACATTACATTTTATCAACAAGTAATTATTTTTTCTTCTATGTATGTATTTACCTAAAAAATGCAATTTATTATTATTATTATTATTATTATTATTTTCTTTGTGTTCATTTAATTATTTGGTTATTTAATTAATTGTTTATCTATCTATTTATGTATTTATTTAGAAAAATGAACCAAATTATTTATTTATTTATTTATTTACTTTTGATAATAATACATTTAACTATTAAGCGCCTTTCAAAACTCTCAAGGTCACTTTAGAGTCACAGGATAAGTTTTTTTTTCTGTGGGTGAGCAGCGGGTTTTTATCTAAAAAATATATAGTGACAGTACTCTTCATTAAAAAAAACTTACTCAAATACATTATTTTTTTGCATTTATGACGCTAACTAAAATTTTTACTGAAAATTTCTTGGCTGGTGATCACGTCATTGTTTTCTTTATGTGAAACGCCATTGTTCTAGTTCATTGTTCATTGGCTGGCGACCATTCAATTTTTGTCTCAATGTCCTGATACTAACTGTTGACCAGTCCATTGTTTGTCTACATGTGACATTCCAATGGATCCCCCCAAATCCATTACTGCTATTGAACATACTCCATTGTATATAAAGTATGTATTGATCGTATATTGAAAAAAAAAAATACTTGTGGATACTTTATTGCTCCATAGTGTTCATTATTTTATTGTGAAACAGGATGTGACTTGGTCCGACACTTCCTTCGAATTGTGATGCCCCCCTCAAAGGAACACAAGAACCCATTAACATGCTTCAGCGCCACTTTGTTTGAAGATAGCGCTCTGAGAATAGCACGCGGCGTTTGTTTTTTGGCACAATAACAGTGTTGCCTCGGCAACGGGAGGGGTAGTCACATACTTCCACGGGGCTTCGCGTTTTGATGTTGCTGACATTCACTGACAATTCTTTATTTGTTATAGCGCTCGAGACGGCCCCCGAAACGACAACACACTTCAGAGGGCGATTTGCAAATAAACACAAAAGTGTTTTAAAGTTTTCATGTACAAATCACTAAAAAAATATTGTAAAAAGGCCTGCTGATATTTTTAGACAAGTGACTTTTTTATTTTAATTATTTAATAAACTTCTGGAAAGCTGCCCCGTGAACTTTAATATATTATCGTGTGTGTGTGTGTGTGTGTTTACATAAATCTACTGTAAGTTATCTTATTGTTGTAGTTGTTTCATGCTAATGGTGTTAATTGACATTTACATTAACTACACACTTCCTCATCCGGTGCTACGCTAAACATGGTTAGCTAAATTCAAAGTATCCAAAAAAGGAATACATGTATTTAGTTGAAAATTATATTTTATGGAGACCTGCGAACGGATTATTCTAATTTTAATGGTTTCCTATGGGAAATTAATTTTTGGCATACACACTTTTCGCCTTACACTCTGTCTGGGAACCAATTAAGTGCGTAAGCCAAGGTCCCACTGTAAATCATTTGGAAGTTCATGTCAAATTTTATCTTAGTGTACTGTTCAAAGTACCAGAAACACGAAAGATATACAGACAAATGCTAATGTGTGGGCTAATAGACATTCACGTTAACTACACACTTCCTCATCCGGTGCTACGCTAAACATGGTTAGCTAAACTCAATGTATCCAAAAAAGGAATACATGTATTTAGTTGAAAATTATATTTTATGGAGACCTGGGAACGGATTATTCTAATTTTAATGGTTTCCTATGGGAAATTATTTTTTGGCATACACACTTTTCGCCTTACACTCTGTCTGGGAACCAATTAAGTGCGTAAGCCAAGGTCCCACTGTAAATCATTTGGAAGTTCATGTCAAATTTTATCTTAGTGTACTGTTCAAAGTACCAGAAACACGAAAGATATACAGACAAATGCTAATGTATGGGCTAATAGACATTCACGTTAACTACACACTTCCTCATCCGGTGCTACGCTAAACATGGTTAGCTAAACTCAATGTATCCAAAAAAGGAATACATGTATTTAGTTGAAAATTATATTTTATGGAGACCTGGGAACGGATTATTCTAATTTTAATGGTTTCCTATGGGAAATTATTTTTTGGCATACACACTTTTCGCCTTACACTCTGTCTGGGAACCAATTAAGTGCGTAAGCCAAGGTCCCACTGTAAATCATTTGGAAGTTCATGTCAAATTTTATCTTAGTGTACTGTTCAAAGTACCAGAAACACGAAAGATATACAGACAAATGCTAATGTATGGGCTAATAGACATTCACGTTAACTACACACTTCCTCATCCGGTGCTACGCTAAACATGGTTAGCTAAACTCAATGTATCCAAAAAAGGAATACATGTATTTAGTTGAAAATTATATTTTATGGAGACCTGGGAACGGATTATTCTAATTTTAATGGTTTCCTATGGGAAATTATTTTTTGGCATACACACTTTTCGCCTTACACACTCTGTCTGGGAACCAATTAAGTGCGTAAGCCAAGGTCCCACTGTAAATCTTTTGGAAGTTCATGTCAAGTTTTATCTTGGTGTACTGTTCAAAGTACCAGAAACACGAAAAAGATACAGACAAATGCTAATGTGTGGGCTAATAGACATTCACATTAACTACTCACTTCCTCATCAGTGCTACGCTAAACATGGTTAGCTAAACTCAATGTATCCAAAACAGGAATAAATCTTTTGGAAGTTCATGTCAAATTTTATCTTAGTGTACTGTGAAAAAGATACATACACATGTGTACTAATACTAATGTGTGTTGTTTGTTTTTGTTTTTTTAGCATGTACAGTCCATGGTGCTAGCATAAGCTAACTAAGCTTAATGTATTCGATGGTTGCGTTAGGATTTAATGCTAAACGTTGCTAAACTTTTTTACACTGTATGCTAATGCTCATTAGCCACACGTGTGGCATGGTAAGACTTTATATAAAGATTACCTTGATGTAAAATTAATATTTATCGTAGAGCGTCGGGTCTATATTATCTATGTTGCCTATGTTGTTGTAGTTGCTTCATGCTAATACGGCTAATTGACATTCACATTAACTACACACTTCCTCATCCGGTGCTAAGCTAAACATGGTTAGCTAAACTCAATGTATCCAAAAAAGGAATACATCTTTTTCATGTCAAATTGTATCTTAGTGTACAAAGTAGAGGAAACACAAAAAGGATATAGTCACATTTTTAGCATGTACAGTCCTTGGTGCTAGCATAAGCTAACTAAGCTTAATGTATTTGATGGTGGCGTTAGGATTTTATGCTAAAAACATGCTAAACATTTTTACACTGTACGCTAATGCTCATTAGCCACACGTGGCGCCTGGTAAGACATTTATTTGAAAAAATAATAAGTCAACTTGATTTACTTGACGTAAAATTACAATTACGTCTAAGGCGTTAGCGTAGCGTACATGCGCGTTGGGTCTATATTTCTACCAAGCGTTTGGTAAATTACGCAAAGATGGATTTATTCGATATGAGAAGCCTTCGTTGACTTTACTAAATGACACATGGCGAGACTCGCGGATTTTAATGTTTTATCAGTGCCGTTCTTATGCTAAGCTAACAAAGCCGGATCCACTTGACAGAGGCATTGAAAGTTCATCTCCAAGGTTCAGCGAGATAAATATTAACAATGAGCACACGACGGAGCAGAGAGCAACGATATGGAGCCTCTGTGTCCATTTGTCGCTTCAAAATGCTCTTCCCAACATGCCATGTGAACATTTTGTCGGTCTTCTTTAATTCCTCAGGTGGACTTTGTGGACGTGATCGCTGAGCCGGCGGGCACGTACAGCTTCGATGGCGTGTGGAAGGCTAGTTTTACCACCTTCACCGTCACCAAATACTGGTGCTACCGCCTTCTGACGGCGTTGGTGGGCATCCCGCTGGCGTTGATATGGGGCATCTTCTTCGCCATCTTATCTTTTGTGCACATCTGGGCGGTGGTGCCGTGCATCAAAAGCTACCTGATCGAAATCCACTGCATCAGTCGCATCTACTCCATCTTCGTGCACACCTTTTTCGACCCGCTTTTCGAGGCCATGGGAAAGTGTTTCAGCAACGTGCGGATCAGCACCGCCAAGGGGGTGTAGGTGATATCCTTACGGGGGGGGGCGTCGGGGGAGAATCGGATGAAAGTGGGGTCAGAGTCTGAAAGGACATTCTTACAAGGTTGGACATTCCAAGCTAAGGGACGACGTGGGAGGGGGGTGGTATTTCTTTGTGTTTTACATTTTTCGTAAGCTGGTACACACAAAATCCTCCTTCGCGCTAGCTATCGGAGCGAGCTTTTTGTCCTCGTTCACAGATAACGGGTGGTGGTCATAGCGCTAGCTCGGTGGCGGCGTGAATTCTGCTGACACGACACAAAACCAAACAACCGTTGATCCCATCGTCTCCTCTCGTGACCTCTGAAAACCACCCCCGTTACAACCTCCCCCAGCCTGACTTTGCTGCAGTCCGACACACTGAAGCGGCCCCTCCAAATCACCCCGTTTTTTGTTTTTCACACCGTCCGCCGCCCTCAAGACCAACACGCCACCTGCTGCTCACTCACTTGCTTCATCTTTTGAAACAAAAATGTTCACAGTTCACCTTTTTTTAGTCTCCTGCTTGACAATGGAAAAAAAAAACTAAGCTTAGCGGCTAACTAGCATACCCACATACGCACACGCAAATTCATTTTTGCATTTCAATGTGAAAAATATGCAATACAACTGAATGTCGCTGCCCGCTAGCGTCTATTTGTTTTAGCTTAGCATAGCCTGCTAGCTTACTTGCTAGCAGGGTGATGACTGATTACTTGTTGACTTGGACTCGCTTCGCTTATGAGTTTTTTTTTTCATCCAGAGAAAGAAAAACATTGTCGTTTTTTTTTTTTGTGTGTGAAGAACTAATAACTTCGTAAAACGTTTGTAAAAGCTCACGCAAATTACTTTTTTTGTGCCGCCATTAAAAAAAAAAATCAATGTGACACCTTCACCAAGCGAAGGGAACACAAAGCTTTGCACGGTTGCACGCTTTGACTACCTGCTGTTCTGCTCACCTCACACGAGGCTCAAAAAGTGATATTTTTATATATAGTTTTTCCCCCTTTCTTGCCTTGTACAATATCATGCTGTGCACATTAAAATTGAATATAACCATGTGCGTGTGTGTGATTATTCATAGCTTGCCTTCTTTTTTTTTTTAAGAAAGTGAAACACAAATAGGTTAGATTTTGTTTCGTGAGGAGCAACATCAATCTGATTTTTATTCATGGGGGTTATTATATAACTCTACTTCGCGGATTTCCGTTCATCAAGGGTGGCCCTGGTCCTACTTCCGCGAACGACGAGGCATTACAGTAATCATTCAGGAAAGTGCTCCATGAAAGCAACAGTGTGTAGCTTCTGTTCCCCAGAAATATGACTCGTTTCCCTGTCGGTTGAGAAGAAGCACCGATGTAGTATAACCGTTGTTCGGGTTTTATTTTCTCGACCTGGATTTGACACATTGAATAAAACATGATAAAACTTTAAGCGCTCTCGTTGTGAGGAAGCAAAAAAATGGCGTCTGTATGTTGTGAAGCTCGCTGCCGCCATCTTGTGGAGGAAAGTATGGAACTTATTCACAAGTCAATTTGAAAAACACAAACAAACAATATTGTAAGTGAATGTCATAAAATAGAGGTATCGAAACTGTGCCCTCAAGAGCTACTCGGCTACTTTATAAGTTGTTTCATAATATAATTATCAATAGAATATTGCACATTAATGCGTGTCTAGTTGATTGTGATGCCCCTTTGCCACTGGGTGGCAGTATGTTACTGTCCTATTACCAAAAGTGAAGACAAACATTTCTGACTTCTGCAAGAGACAATAATATTAATAGTAATAATAAAAATACATTTCAACCCGTAATTCCTTACGACATCAAGAGGAAAAACATGCCTGTAAGTATATTTGCATTGTCTATCTTCTGCGTTGTTCGAAAATCCGTTAAAACCGTAACTATTGATGCTAGCCGTGAGTGTGTAAATGGCGTTTTGCATTGTTTGTTAGCATTAAGTAAAACCGGCTTTCCTCGGGCAAAACAATGCGTGTGTTTTAAGTAAACGACGGGTAATTCTCTTTGTTTTATGAATTGTTTGACATTGAAGTTTGTCGAGGAGTGGCCACAAACATCTTCACGACACTTAAAAAATGCATAGTACAATATATACCAAACTAATGCATGTTGTCAAGTCAAAACAATGTTCATGTTGTCAAATACGTACGTATCACTTTTATATTCAATGTAGCCATTTCATGTGACTAAATATAGTTTTAAAAATATTTCAATGGCATAACATAATTGTTTTTGGCTAATTTAACCATTTCATGAAAATAATTCATCAAATCATTGTTTTTATCACCCAAGAAAGCCCCTTTGTGCACATATTGGATGTTTTAATTGGAAATAAATTAAGCAATGATAAATAAATGATCATTGAATGCCATTTTTGTGGCTTTATTTGGCGACATGCAGTATAGTCAAAACATGACGTTTGTCATTTATGTACAGTAGTTGTGTATTGGGACTTTTCACATTTTAGATTGAACATGTTTTGTGAGCAGAATATTTTAAAACAACTTTGCAGGGACTTTTTATGCAAAATCGGTTCAGCTTCAGGGTTGTTCCCATTCTATGGAAATCTTACTTTTCAAAACAAATGACTTGTTATTCTAATCATTAGAATAGCAACTGTACTCATTTGTTAACAAGACAATGTCGTTGTAAGTGCCTGCACTCCTATAGTGGACTAGTGAAAACGTTGAAAGCACACAATGTTCCCCAAATGTCTCTTGGTTGATTAAATTGAGGCTTAATTTTTTTCCCTCCCATATAGTGTAAGGCACTGAATCGTGCGTTATTTTCCACGGGCTCTACTTGTGATATCCGCTCCAGACGCTGCAATCAGTGGATGTTGAAGATTCTGCACGAGATGAACCAAACTGGGGCGTTCCATTCACGAGGTGAGGCGGAGAGTCCCGTCTTGTCAGATTCAGACGTAGGATGTTCAGGTCCACAGGTCATTTCCTGTCATGCGAATGTCTTACTTTGATTTCCTGTGACTGACACAGCGAGAGAGGGAAAAAAAAAACATTCCAACCAATGAAAACTGTCAGATCATATTACTTTTTGATGATCACAAATATGCAGACGTTCATTTTCTATCCCGCTTTGTTGAGGTTAGTTTTGCAGGGGAGCTGGATTCCATGATAAGCTGACTTTGGATAGGAGGCAGGGAACGTTCTGGATTGGTCGCCAATGTCAGTCTATTTATTGCAAGGCTGTCCAATTTTTTTAGGGAGATGTTTTTGGCCATTAATAATAATAATAATAATAATAATAATAATTATTATTATTATTATTATTATATATATATATATATACACACATCAAAATCTTCATATCTGGGCGTCTGCAATTTTTATATGAATAACCTATATATATATATATATAAACGATGATTTGATGAATTATATATATATATATATATATATATATATATATATATATATATATATATATATATATATATATATATATATATATATAAAATAATAATAATACTTTACATTTTAAGCGACTTTCAAAGCTCTGAAGGACACTTTACAGTCACAGACCAGTATAGGTACTATAATAAATAAAATACAATCACAAATGGAATACAATAAATAAAATACAATTATAAATCGATCTGATGCACAAAAACAATACAATTTGAGTGGTTCATACTTTAATTATTTCAAGAGAAATTAAAAAAAATGAAAAAAAAAATTACAAAAAAATTCTGCGTGTGTTTTAATTGGAGGTTGACTGTATTCATGCACACGAAATGTGAACTATAACTTGAATGAATTTAGCAATAGATGGCGCCAGCCTAACTTTCTTCCGGCCACTTTGCAAGATTAAAAAACATCAACAAAAACAAATCTCTCAAATAAAAATAAAGTACAACAGAAAGTTTAAAAAAATCACATTTTTTAAACATTTATTTAATTTGCTTTAAAAACTGGACACAATCTGTCCTGTTTTAATTATCGAATGCATCAGATGACAAAACTAAGGTTCTTAACTCATTCACTGCCATACGATATGCAAAAATGTGTCCACTCCAGGGCCAGGGTTATTGTCATTTTCACTTGAATTGCAGGACCCACAGAATACGGCGCTTTGAAAGCTTTGAAAGGCACTTGAAATAAAATGTATTATTATTATTATTATTATTATTATTATTATTATTATTATTATTATTATTATTATTATTATTATTATTATTAATATTGAGTTTTTGGACTACATAAACATTCAATACAGTGTAATATCTGGGCATCTGCAATTTTTATATGAATAACCAATCATATTAATGTGGTATTCTGCAGCAGTTTAAATCAGGTTATATTGTGTACATTTTTTTATCTCTTCGGTTTTTGGAAAGAGGAGCAATAGTATATATATATATATATATATATATATATATATATATATATATATATATATATATATATATATATATATATATATATATATATATATATATGTATATATATATATATATATATATATATATATATATATATATATATATATATAGTTTATCAAAATAAATGATACTTTTCATAAAAACAACTACCCCGCCATGCAAAATGTTGTGTACATTGTCATGCAAGTACTTCAGGTCTTGTTTATTCTATCAGGCCAAAATAGAATGGACGCAAAAGTGTGTCACCCTAGTTGCAGGTGTTGCGGTCGCAGGACGCCATGCTGCGACATAAGAACCAGTACAAGAACCAGAACCACATTATGAGTTTTTCCACATTCCAACATCGTCGTCCTTCTTCCTCCTCGCTCTTTCCACGCTCCACATCAAAGCAAAACAACGATGATGGCCACATAAGCCACACAGACCCACCCATTGGGCACACAAACACACACACACACACACACACACACACTCCTGTTTCAATGGTTTTGTGAGGTCCGGATAACTCCAGATAAGGAGTGAGGACCACCGTTGCTAATAAGTTTAGAGACGAACTAGCGTTACATTTGAACACTAAATGTCACCCCAGTTCCCACTTCAACTTCTTTAAAAACAAAGAAATAAAAAGTGGACTTGAAACTGAAATAACAGCAGGAGTGAGGTTTCTGAATGGGTACATTCAAAGTCCTCACCGCTGTAGAGAAATATCGTTTTACTTTTTGTGGTATGAACTTTTTCCTCTCATTAACCACGCACACATACACATAAACACACACAGTGAGTAAAAAGTGTGTGTATCCAAGTGAAATGAAAATACACACCAAAAAATCATTTTTGGTGAATTTGTGAGGACCTCTCTGAAACTTTAACAGATGCATGTATACACCCCCTAAAAGCATTTAGAATGAAAAACTTGTGAGGACCGGCCAAAAGGTCCTAACTTGTCAAAAATGTCCTCACTACGTATGGTATAAAATGTTAGTGGTCCTCACAAGACTAGTCATACAAACACACACACACACGAGTTGACACACCCGTGTGTGTGTGTGTGTGTGTGTGTGTGTGTGTGTGTTGTGCACGTGTGTAAGTGAGTGCACCCCGAGGCCAAGCAAAACTGTGCTCTCTAATCAGACAAGAAAGATATGAACTGTTTTGGCTCGTCGCTACGACACCAGCAATTAGCTCCCACCGCTATGTTGGAACATAGCAAAACAAAGTAGGATAGATAAATGAAGAGAGCTGAACTAGCGGTCGCTCATGTTAATGCAGAGTTGAATGTTAGCCTAGCTTGTCATAAAATAACGCACGGGTATTGTTGTGATACTGGAGAGGGGGTCTTCAACCATTTCAATCCGACCGCTAATGATGACTATGATAAATTTCTTTTCCTCCCAGGAGCTCGAATGTCCATTAATTAAAATATATCGACCTAAACATAATTGTGTGACACTGAGAGACAAATGTAAATGTAAACATCATGTTTAAAGGACAACCGACGTCACTTTTTTGTTTCTTAACTGACATCAGAAAAACGTTTTATCGCATCTAAAATACCCAAAACACGCAGTATGATATTTTTATTCAAATGCAAAACACCAATAAAAATGACTTAAATTGTCCAAAATCGGGAAAAAAATTGAGCTGTGAATTGGGTATTTTCAGAAAGTCCCGCCCCCAGTTCGTGACGTCACGCCAAGACGTTTTGCATTGCTGGAGAATCAAAACAATGGCTTCAGATTCGGAGACTATGCTTTCTTGTTACACATCCAGTTAGGAATATGATTCAAATAGTTCTGAAGAGGAAAGCATACATGTTTGCAATTAAAGAATTTATTCCGTGTCATTTTGAGGCAACATTGAGGGGAAATGTCTCAACGAAAAAGAGGCACAAAATGGTGACCTCCTGTGGCCACCTCCGTTTCCACAGGCTGATAAATTCCTTATATGGAGCTTGGACGCCCTCTTCTGGCGGCATTTGGGTGCAACACGAGGTACCCAGACCAAACAAGTACAGCAAAATACATTGACGTGATGGAAGGACCGCTACAATGTGTCCTTTTTTTCGGTCAGAGGCATTCCTTCAGTGACGTCACGTACGGACTCGTCACCAACTCAAAAACAAGACTTCCTGAATATTCAGGGCGAGTCTTAAAACGTAAAATATAGCTTTATGCGATGGAATCTTATTAAAATACATTCAGTAGAAGTCATTTGAAGCCATTTTACAAATTATGGACACAACTTGTCCGGAGACGTCGGTTGTCCTTTAAGTCTCCAAAGAGACAAACATTTGACCGAATAAAAAAGTTGATCACGGACACAAGTGGCCATATTGAGAGAAGGCAGATGAATTTTCTGATTAAGATGTCTCCTGGATTCCTTCCAAGCGATATTGTAAAATTATTGTTCAGGCTGAGAGTCAAAAATGCCCCGAGAATGAAATAAATTGTAAAATAATGCCAGAAGACAAACGTTTGTGTCACACGAATGGTGTCGTAAATCAAAATGTGTTATCACCCAAATGCGGAGAGACTGACACGCACGTTCATCACTACAACCAATAAGTCCACTTTTGGAAAGCTGAGAGACAATAATCAACATTGGGCAACAAGAAATAAATGTTACACTAATGCAAACATTCAATACGTGTGTGTGCGCGTGCGGGCGTGTGTGTGTATGTGTTTAAACTGCTCACAAACACTAGGGGACACATTGGAATTGATCTTGAGTTTAGTTCAAATGCTTGACACTTAAGATTTATTATTATTATTATTATTATTATTATTATTATTATTATTATTATTATTATTATTATTATTATTATTATTATTATTATTATTATAGTATTATTTTACTATTATTTAGTATTATTTTAGTATTATCTTACTACTATTATTATTAATATGATTGTTATGGTTTATTATTTTTATATTTTATTATAATTGTAGTATTCTTTTATTAGTGTTATTTCGTGATTGTTATTAGTATCTTGTTATTATTATATTATTATTTTATTTTATTTTCATTTTTTTATTATTGTTGTTGTTACTATTACTATTAGTGTGTTATTTCATTATTATTATTATTATTATTATTATTATTATTATTATTATTATTATTATTATTATTATCATTATATTATTATTATTATTATTATTATTATTATTATTATTATTATTTTGTTATTATAGTTGTTATTTTATTATTATTATTATTATTATAGTATTATTATTATTATTATTATAAATATAATAATTAAAATACTAATAATAAAATAACAATAATAAAATAAAATAATTAGAAATGTCGTAAAAAAAAAAAAATAACGAAGTAATAGTAATAGTAACAATAATAATAATAATAATTATTATTATAATTATTATTATTATTATTACTATTATTACGTTAGTATTGTTATTATTGTTTTGTTATAATTGTACTATTCTTTTATTATTATTATTTTGTTATTGTTATTAGTATCTTGTTATTATTATTGTATAATTGTATTTTCATTATTTTATTGTTACTATTACTATTACTTTGTTATTGTTTTATTATTGTATTATTTTTTACGACATTTCTAATGATTTACAATTATTTTATTTTACTATTGTTATTTTATTGTTATTATCTTAATTATTATATTTAATAATTAATAATAATAATAATAATAATAATAATAATAATTATTATTATTATTATTATTATTATTATTATTATTATTACAATTTTGTTAATAAATGATTGTGTTTTTTCAGGGAAACTCTGAATAATGTCAGTGAACACACAAAAAAAGAGGAAACTACTAGTCGAGTGACACAAAACAGTGTCAACTGTCAATCATTTTGACACTTGACCAGTCATCTGCATGTCCATCACAAGGATTGTGAATGTGTGTGTGTGTGTGTGTGTGTGCGTGTGTGCCTGTGTGTGTTTGCGGGCATGTCGCTGTCCTGCTTTCTTTCAGAAAGTGGCACAAAGGAATGCTTGGCCGTGATTCACAACGCCGCGCGGCCACGTAGCTCGTTATTTACGGCCCAGCGACTCGTCGCTACGCGTGTGACTCAGCTTGTGGACGGCGGCGTCAGGTGCAGAGGAAGTGACAATCACTGTCTCTGTGCTTCATGTTCACTTGAAGTGTTTAAATTTGAAGCTGAGATGTGAAGCAGACAAAAAAAATGGAGGGCGAATGTGATTTCGAAGGAACGCAAAAAAATGTCCACTTAAAACAAAATGGCGGACATCTTGTGTGTTTTCGAGCGTGTAGTCCTGAGAATCTTTTTTTTTTTTTTGTGGATCAACTCATGAATGACATGCTTGCCAAATTTTTGTTAAATAATAAAATAATAAAATAATAATAATAAAAGAATAATAATAATAATAATAAATAATCTTCTATGAAATTTTTCGTCAACCGATAATGAGTCCTAAAACCTACCTGCCGTTATTCGGTCAAATGCACCAAATCTAATATTTCACAATTTTGAAGTTGTCGCAAAAATTCCCATCTTCTATAAACAGTGATACCTCGGTTTACAAACCCCTTGGCTTACGAACTTTTCGGTTTACGAACGTTACATTTATGAAAATTTTACCTTGGCATACAAACTTTTTTTCGGGATGCACACGGAGCACCACAATGGGTGATGTATTGTTCGCAAACGAGCCTGTTCTCCTAACAAGAAAATGGGTGGCGACATTTTTTTTGTCCTCTATTCCCCACCCCCAGTCTTCGGTAAAAGCTACGTGATTGGTCAAGAACGCAGCAGTGAGGGGAGGTGGTTTAAACATTAAAGAGACAAGCAGACGACAGAGAGAGAGTGACAAAATACATAGAAAACAGTGACATTTGGACCCATTTCAACTTTGATAGTTCAAAGGCAAAGAGTAGACTGCAAGGTTAAAATTCCCATCAATCTGGCAATCCAAAAGCTATCAACCCAGCTAAACAGAACACAAGTGATGAGGAACTAGGTAAATAGAAAGCACCTACAAGGCATCATTCCTCAAGATGGCGAAAGAAGAAGGCTACATTCCTCATCAAGTGTTTAATGCTGATGAAACCATTCCATCAAGCCATCAACGACCATCACAAAGGTAAATAAAACCATTTTATTATACAGTACAGTTTATTTTGTTAATTATAACAAAGCATAGCACATTTATTATACATAAAATTATGTATATTTTGTCTAGCTTTAAGGCTTAGAAAATTAGAAAGTAGAAAATTATGTTTTATGGGGACCTGGGAACGGATTATTCTCATTTTAATGGTTTTCTTGGGAAATTATTTTTTGGGATACACACTTTTCGCCTTGCACACTGGGAACCCATTAAGTTTGTAAGGCAAGGTATAACTGTACATTACTTAACTACAGTGTACTACTGTTTTATACAGAATTGTAGGGTGCTGTTATTTTATTCGTAGTCAAAAATAATGACTTGCATTGTGGTTTACATCCAAAAATATGACATTTTGGTTCAGATTTTAGCAAGCATCATGTAATTTCACAAGTTTGATTTCATTTTGCGGGCCGAAAAAAATTATGTGGCGGGCCGGATTTGGCCCCTGGGCCTCGACTTTGACACCTGTGTTATAAAAAGTCCTATCGGCTGTTTAAGTACCGTTTTCATGTTACTGTAACTGAATCAAAAGACTTATTATTTTTCAATATTAATCCTAATTGACTTTTTTAAGGATGTAAAAAGTTTGAAAATGACGTGAAACTAAAAACAAGAACATGTCACTAAAAATAATCAACATCGCGGTTGAAAGAAAAAAAAATGAAGTTTTACCTGAACAGAAAAAAACATGGCGGACGATGCACATACTCACGTCACGCTCAGTGGGCGTGGCTTATCGCGCCGCTCGTCGGAGGGAGTGGAGCGCGCACGCAACCGAGAGGCAAAGCGGCAGCATCGTGTCGGCTGCGCGCACGCATCGTCACTCGGTCCTCATTCCCCCTCAAAACGTCAATTGTGTTTGTTTGCCCTTTTAGTCACGAAAAAAAAGAAGACAAGAGGACACGAAGAAGAAGTTAACTTCACTTAACTTCTGTTTGGACTTAACTCGGAGGAATTTGACTTGCCCGGAATATGTTTTGAACGCCGGCGAACAGGTGAGCACAACCGCCGCTTTTTTTTGTTACGATTTACTATTACGAGTAGAATTAATATGAATCTCTTGCTCGTTTCAACTTGTTGAGTTCGCTTTGTATGAGTGCGCGCGCGTGCGTGCGTGGGTACGTGCGTGAGCGAGCGCGTACTCTGCGTGACTCACTTTCCTCCCCAATTCGTAACATTTTCGCATCTTTTGTCCCCTTTTTTTGCACCACCACTGTGCGTGCGCGTATGCGCGTGTATTACAGGTTCACAGCCACCACCACCCCCCCCCCTCGACACCCACTCCCGTCCCTCCTCACATTTTTACGGTGATACTTTTTTGAGCAGTCAAATTCCT
>NC_142738.1:4137500-4157500 GCF_051943395.1 Hippocampus bargibanti | reverse complement strand
TCTCTTCTTTCATGAAGGAAAAAAAAAGAGTTAATTCCTAAATTATATGGATCTGGAGTTATCTGAGCTTGAAATGGGAGCAGGTGTACAAAATACAATACAGTACATCCAGGGTACATATTGATTTATGTATCGCTTTAACAACAGCTGAAGCTGGAACAAAGCGCTAACATGGGGAAAAAGGGAAGAGCCGCCCTTTGTGGAAAAGAGAAATATTGCCAGAGGCCATGGCCAGCGCTTTATCGGCACCCAACCATGTAAAAAACAAAACACGAACATATTCGGGAATGGTGCTCAATGTCATGCTTTTCAATTCCCGAATAAATTCGGGAATGGCAGTGAATGAGTTAATGTGGTCACAATCAAAGTAAATTTCATCAGAAAACAAGAGTTAATTCCTAAATTGTATGGTTCTGGAGTTATTTGAGCTTGAAATTGGGGCAGCTGTATAAAAGGAAAATGCTGCCCCCTGGTGGGAGAGAAAAAAATTGGGAATGGTAGTGAATGAGTTAAATACTCTAAATTGTTTGTGAATGTGAGGGTTATTTCTCTGACTGTCATTAGCTGGCGACCATTTCAGCACTTTTTTAAAAAAAATTCAATGGGATTAATGAACAAAAGATAAATTCATAAATAAAATAAAATAAAATAGGCCAGAATTTTTCGTTGGTATTTGTTTTTTTTCCTCAGATTTTTTTACATTGCTTTTTTAATGTAATTTTTAAAAATCCATGACATTTTTAGAACTATAGCTTTTAACTTAAATTTTAAATTAAAATATGATTTTGGTCATTTTCAACAGAATGCCTGTAGTTTTTTATTTAAACTTTAATGGAAAAGTAATTTTGGAAAATGGATATCGGATATATCGATAGTCCGGTTATATCGATACTATTTCTATGCACGCGCGGAGAAAATTACATGCAAACAGGGTCGGATATATCGATAGTCCCGGTTATAAAAAAATAATAATTTCATTAAAATGACTATTTTGTGTTGTTTTTTTTCTTTACAATTCTTCAAATCACAATTTCCTATTATAGACATTGAATTTTCCATTACAAAATTCTCCTTTATATGTAAATGTTTTTTTTTTTATTATTATTTAGTAAAAGACTGTGTTTCCTTTTCTTCATCTTTTTTTATTATTTTTTCTTCCCCGATTTTTTTTTTTTCCCTCGAAGGTTGAGGAGGGCGACGACGTGCTTTTCGCCGCCTTCGCCCGCGGCAAGCCCAACTCCAGCGATCCCACCGCCAACTCGGCCGTGTGCGTCATGAGCATCAAACACCTGAACAACATGTTCCGCATGTACATGCAAAAGTGCAACACGGTGGACCCGTACCACTTCACCGGTTCCGATGACAAGGCCTGCTACAACATGGTGAGTGTCCCATTCGCATCCTGTTGAATCGTGAAAACATATCAGCTCGAAATAACGTGACACTGACGTACAAACTCTGTCATCTAGACTGAACCATGCAAGTGTAAAATGAAGTTAATCACTGTCAATCACTGTCAATCGAAAAAATAATCAGTCTTAAAGGACAACCGACGTCACTTTTTTGTTTCCTAACTGACATCAGAAAAACGTTTTATAGCATCTAAAATAACCAAAACACGCAGTATGATATTTTTAGTCAAATGCAAAACACCAATAAAAATGACTTAAAGTGTCCAAAATCTGCAAAAAAAATTGAGTTGCGAATTGAGCATTTTCAGAAAGTCCCGCCCCCAGTTTGTGACATCACGCCAAGACGTTTTGCATTGCTCTAGAATCAAAACAATGGCTTCAGATTCGGAGAATATGCTTTCTTGTTACACATCCAGTTATGAATGTGATTCAAATAGTTCTGAAGAGGAAAGCATACATGTTTGCAATCGATTAAAGAATTTATTCCATGCCATTTTGAAGCAACATTGGGGGGAAATGTCTCACCCAAAAAGAGGCAGAAAATGGCCACCGAGCTCCTGTGAGGAATGAATCAGCCCGTTTCCACCGGCTGATAAATTCCTTACATGGATCTTGGACGCCCTCTTCTGGCTCTTTCTGGTGCAACACGAGGTTTTCAGACCAAACAAGCATTGACGTGATGGAAGGACTGCTACAATGTGTCCTTTTTTTTCGGTCAGGGGCGTTCCTTCAGTGACGTCACATACGGACTCGTCACCAACTCAAAACCAAGACTTCCGGAATATTCAGCACGAGTCTTAAAACGTAAAATATAGCTATATGCGGTGGAATTTTATTTAAATACGCTCAGTAGAAGTCATTTGAAGCCATTTTACAAATTATGAACACAACTTGTCCGGAGACGTCGGTTGTCCTTTAACTTTTAACTAACGAAACAGGTCGTCTGTTTCATTTATTGGTAAGCTATAAAAGTACAGTGATACCTCGCCTTATGAATTTAATTGGTTCCCAGACAGAGTGTGTAAGGCGAAAAGTGTGTATACTGAAAATTAATTTCCCATAGGAAACCATTAAAATGAGAATAATCCGTTCCCAGGTCCCCATAACTAATAAACTAGACTAATAAAGGCAAATCCAATCCAATCCATAAAACATAATTTAGTTAAGAAGTACAGGGTTCGATGCCCGGTCTGGGACTTCCTATGTGGAGTTTGCATGTTCTCCCCGTGTCTGTGCGGCTTTTCTTCAGGTACTCCGGTTTCCTCCCAACATTCCAAAAACGTGCATGGTAGCTTCATGAAACATTAAAAATTGTCCTGAGGTGGGATGCGAATGATTGTTCTATCTTTTTAACATCATTTGTGCTTCCACAAGACGAAAACAAAACTTGGTCCCTAAAATTTCATTTTGTCTCATGTTTAGAAGTCGGGCTTTTATATGATTTGATTCCCAAAAACGTGCGAGCGTGATGCAAAACGTCTCCAAAAACTTCAAAGTTTTTTGCCTCAGTATGAAAACGTTGCCATTCAAAATGGATGCAAATGAGTCATTTGCAGCCATTTATTTTTGTTTTTTAATGCATGTTTTCCATGAAAGCCTCAGAGGCCTTCCATATCCTTTTTATAGCCGTTTTATCTTCCGGGATCTCCTCCGTGATCGCGTGGATGGAATTTAGGATTTTTTTGCGGATGAAAGCGCAAGCGGGAGTTCAAAGTGCAACGGCGTCGGCGCTGTCGACCATATTTGGCCCAGTCGTCTGCTGTTTTTTTTTCTCCCTCACGTCTTTGCTCGCGTAAAACGTCCATTTTAGGACAAAGTATCACCGAGTGGAGACAAAGCTCGCCGCCGCTGCCGGGATCGATCATGTGACCTCAAAAACGCCTTGTCATGAGTGTCCGGGAGATGTTCTAATACCATTCACAAAGCCGGTTATTTACAGTGGACATTTTTTACAACCAATTGTTACACCGAAGAAGCCCCCCTTCGTCGGGGTACAAAAAGCCAGATCCATGTTGTAAGACATATTAACTCATTCACTGCCATTCACGAATTGATTCGGGAATTGAAAATATGACTTAGAGCACCATTCCCAAATTTGTTCGGGTTTTGTTTTTTATTATTCTAATAATAATAATAATAATAATAATAATCCAGTAAAGTCTCGTTATATCGATATCGGATATATCGATAGTCCCGGTTATATCGATACTATTTCTATGCACGCACAGAGAAAATTACATGCAAACAGGGTTGGATATATCGATATTCCCGGTTATATCGATATTTTTTCGGACTCCCTTGAATATCGATATAACGAGACTTTACTGTAATAATAATACATTTGATTTCTAAGCGCCTTTCAAAACTCTGTTTTCTGTGGGTGAGCAGCAGCAGCTACACGCGCCAGCGTTCACTCAACCCTAGCTAGCTGGCTAGCGAATAGATAGCTAGATAGCTAATAGATAGCCAGCTAGATAGCAAGCCAAATAGCCAGCTAAGAGATAGCTATTCGATAGCCATTAGATAGCTCGCCAAATAGCCAGCTAGATAGCTAATAGATAGCTAGCTAGATAGCTAGCCAGATAGCCATCCAGCCAGCCAATAGATAGCTCGGTAGCTAGCTAGATAACTTTAAGTGAGTTCATGACAGGGCAGTTTTCAAGTCATTTCGCCTCCAAGTCTCAATTCAACATCTTGAATATATTTCGATTTACGACCATTTTGTTTGGTTGGAACGGAACTTGGTCGTAAGTTGGATGTTACCTGTAACTACTTTTCAAATTTAAAGTAAAAAAATAACCACTGTTATTGTGGTTGACATGGGACAATTACACATTTTAGTATGGAATTTAGCAAGCATCCTGTTTGATTTGCTTTCGCGGGCCGAATAAAATGATGTGGCGGGCCAAATTTGGGCCCCAGGCTTTGACTTTGACACCTGTGATATCGATGAAATGAGCAATGAGAAAGTCAAACTACTGTATAAGGTTATGGTGAAGGCACCAGAAGAAAAAAATGAGTCTACTGCACCATGATTGAAAATTTGCAGACGGTGAAAAGTCCAAATAATAAAATGGCAAAAACTAAAACCAAAAAAAGGTTAAAAAAAAAAGTGAAAATAACTTTGGAAAAAAAAATTTCAAAGTAACTTAAAAAAAAGAAAAAAAATGATAATAACTTAAAAAAAAGGGAAAATAACTACAAAAAAAGAAAAAAAGAAAAATAACTTAAAAAAAGAAAAACGTGAAAATAACTTGAAAATAACTTTAAAAAAATAAGAAAAATGAAAATAACTTTAAAAAAAGAAAAAAGTGAAAATAACTTAAAAAAAAAAAAAATAAGAAAAAAGTGTAACTAACTTAAAAAAAATAAAAAAATAAAATATTTTTTTAAAAAAGAAAAAAGTGAAAATAACTTAAAAAAGAAAACATTTAAATATTTTTAAAGAAAAAAGTGAAAATAACTTAAAAAATGAAAAAAATGAAAATACCTTTACAAAAAAGCAAAAAGTGAAAATCGGGTTTAAAAAAAGAAAGAAAATAAAAATAACAAGTGCGGCATTGAAAATAAAATGAAACTCCAAAAATTCTGAATTCAAAAAGAAAAGGTTCTGCAATATTATTAGATATATTATATACATTATTAAGAATCAAACTATCAAAAATAAAAGAATCATAAACAAGTCACAAAAAGGGAAGGAAAAAGTCCTTCACCACTGTTCACATTTGCAGATGCGAATAAAAAACAGAAAGCCTAAAATCCACAAACTATTATAATTTATTATTATTATTATTATTATTATTATTATTATTATTATTATTATTATTATTATTATTATTATTATTATTATTAGTTAATTCCACGGCTGGTGTTGCGATCAACAGTGCTGCGACGACAGTGTGGCTTTTTGATACTTTGTTCCCTGAAATTGCGTGACCACGCTGAGCCGTTTCAAGCATGTTAGCGGTTGTATTTTACATCCGAGTTCCTCTTGGCCAAGCTTAACACCTGCTGCTCTGCTCGCTCATCTTAACGACATCCCTTTGACTTTTTATTGAGCTTATATCGCACTTTGAGTGTGAGGTTGTTGACTTTTTCATCATGCTAACTGTCAGTCAGTCGGTCGCTTTTGTTGTTCAGTCGGACGGGGATGACGGATTACATCAACACTCTGCTAACGTGCTCAATAAAGGATGTATAGCAGGATGGAGGGAAGGTTACTACTGTATGGTTACCAAAAAAAAAATCACAAGACTAGAGATAGAATTTAAAAACAAACAAAAACGAACTAAACTGCATCTTATGTTTAAAAAAGAAAACAAGAATACAGTGTTTCAGAAACCTGTTCGAAAAACGATTTGTTCAAAAACCGAAACAGCACTTTGCATGAAAATCAATGTAAAAAAATCGTAATCCGTTCAAAGTCTAGAAAACAACTTTTTAACTATTTCATCGCATACACTGGATAATAACTTAATAATAGAGTAGGTCATGTGTAAAATTGTAGAAAAACAAACTTTTATTTTCACCAATTTTCTTTCTGCCACGGGTTGGCACCTATCCCAGTTGTCTTTGGGCAAACACAGGGCACACTAACTTTTCAAACCATTCTCTGCTTGCTTTAAAATCATACTATTCAGGAGATCTTAACCAAATATGTCTGCATTTTCGCAAAAATAAAACAACAAATATTAATGTGTAGGTCACAATGAGGAAGACGTGACATATAAGGAAGCGGAGGGTAGTCGAGTGATGCATTCAGATGCACTCAGTTTGGTTGAGAACCAAATTTAGGTTGTATACCAGGGCATACAAAATATGACACTTTTGGTTGGAAACCGAATGGGATGAGAACCGAGACGTTCAAAAACCGAGGTTTGACTGTAATAGCAAACATGTTGTTTTGGGATCATTCATTGTTTTTTTTCCATTTTTTTTTTATATCGATACAGACGAACAATCAGAGGATATCTGTAGTGTACTTCATTACATATTTAGTTATTTCACTAAAATGTTTTTCCTGCAATCAACAGACTCTTTATATTTTAAAAATCTAAATTTAAAACTAAAACAAAATAAGCAATCCCGTTTTGAAATAACAAAAAAGAAACAAACATGCTTTTTAAAATAAACAATGAAATCTAACTTACTAATTTAAAAAGCAAAAGTCAGATTGAAGAAAAATAAACAAATAAATAAATAAGAGAATAATTAAATGAAAAAAAAAGAAAAATAAAGGGAGAAAAACAGAATATCAATCAATCAATCAATCAATCAATCAATCAATCAATCAATCAATAAATAAAACAATTAAACAAAACATGAAAAATAAAGGACAAAACAAACAAATAAATAAATGAAACAATTAAAAAATAAAGGAAAAAATAAAGGAAAAATAATACATATAAAAAATAAACAAATGAAACAATTCAACAATAAATTACAAAATAAAGGGAAAAAAATAAACAAATAAATGAATAAATAAATACATACATGTAAAAGTAAACAATAAATGACAAAATAAAGGGAACAAACAAATAACTAAAATAAAACAAATATCTAATTAACTAAATAAATAAAGAAACAAATAAACAATAAAGGAAAAAAGAAAGGGACAAAAAAAATAAAAATAAATAAATAAACAAATGAAACAATTCAACCAAAAAAATACAAAATAAAGGAAAAAAAAAACAAATAAATACATAAATAGATAAATACATGTAAACTAAACAATAAATGACAAAATAAAGGAAACAAACAAATAACTAATTAACTAAACAAATAACGAAACAATTAAACAAAAAAAGGAAAGAAATAAAGGACCAAAACAATTAAAAACAAACAAATAAATAAACAGAAATGAATGAATAATAAAATAAATAAATCAAATAATTAATTAATAAAAAAAAATAAACAATCAATGAAAAAACAAATAAATAAATAAACACATGAATATGGATGGATGGAGGGAAATGCTGATGAAGGTGAAGGAGGTCGCCAGTTTGAAGGCAGGAATAGACAGAAATGCGGAGACAGACAGGCGGATGGAGGGATGGATAAAAAATGGATGCATGGATGCGGGAGGGAGGCTGCGACGGGCGGACAGAAGGACACTGTGGATGGTCCACAATAGACAGAAGATTGTCATGCAGCTGTCCAACTCAGCGGTGCCTTTAAAAGATGTCTAAATTATTGGAAGTTATAATTAACGGTTAAAAAAAAAAAAGATATGTTTACGAGCCCTTAGGCGAGCAGCTGGCAGGTAGCGCCGGGCTGAGATATGATAAGGTGTCATAAATTCATAAAGATTGTCTGGAGACTCCATTGCATACAAGCTTATTTTGGTCGTGTGTGTTTTTTTTTTTTTTATGGGGACGGAGAAAAAAAAACTAAAAGTCCCAGTAGGAATCTGGAGAGCTTTGAAAGCAAAGCGGAAAAAAAGCAGGTTTGAACTTTTTTAAGTGGTAGTTGTCATCGCCAGCGAGCCTCCTAATTCCAGTGCGTGATGGATGTTTTTAATGATGACTCACACATTGCTGGATTTTCGGGGCGACAACCGTTGTTTGCTTGAGTGAAACAGTGAGTGACATTCACTTCAATGAAAAAAACGCGCAAATTTTTTTAGATATATGTCTATATATATATAAATATAAATATAAAAAAGCACAAATTAAATTTTTAAAATTAAGAAAATAAAAAAGCTAAATTGCATAATTGTGAAACAAAGCAATAAATAAATAAATAAACCCCAACCCAAAAAACAATAAAACATGTATGTAAAACAATGAATCAAAAGTTTAATATATATATATATATATATATATATATATATATATATATATATATATATATATATATATATATATATATATATATATATATATATATATATAAATTAAACTTTTGATTCATTTTCACTTTTACATGTTTTATTGTTTTTTGGGTTGGGGTTTATTTAATTGCTATATATATATATATATTATTTATTGCTATATATATATATATATATATATATATATATATATATATTATTTATTGCTATATATATATATATATTATATATATATATTATATATATATATATATAATTTATATATATATATATATATATATATATATATATATATATATCTAAAATTTTTCCTCGTTTTCTTCATTGAAGTGAATGTCACTCACTGTTTTACTCAAGCTTTACTCAATATATATATATATATATATATATGTATATATACATATAGTATATAGGTATGCGAATCAAACCTATATACCATATAAATAAATAAATACATGAATAAAACTTAATCTTGTGGCTGTAAAGTGACAAATTAAAAATGATAAATTAAATGTATTATTATTAATAATAAATAAATAAATAAATAATGCTGTAATTCCAGGCACCAGAACACCAAAGATTACAACAATGAATAATTCTGCTCACAAAAAAAAAAAATCTTTGGTGTTACGTTTATTTTTATTCAGGTAAGTCACATGATGATGACGCATGTAATTCATGGATAATTAATCAATGACAAAGGAGAAGGTTGGGAAGGGGAAAGATCAAATAAAAGAAGCCACAGTTGAATTTAAAAAAAAAAAAAATATATATCAAAAAAGTTTTGAAAAATATGATGATCATCATAAATTATGATAGAAAATACCTTTTACATTTTGGGATAAATAAAATACAAGACACTACTGGAAAATAAATAACTGAAAGAAAAGTATGAGAAAAGTGATCATGAATTCAGTAAAAATAAAAGTTAGAAGAATAAAAGTTAGAAGAAATTAAGAAAATTAAATAGAAAAAGCTAAAATGTGCAATTGTGAAAAGCAATAAATAAATAAATAACCCCCCCCCCCCAAAAAAAAAAAAAAAAAAAAAAAAAAATGAATACATGAAAAAAACTAAAGGGCAAAATAAATAAATAAATAAATAAATAAAATTAGTAAATAAATCATTAAATGAGACAATTAAAAAGTAAAAGAATAAATACATAAATAAATAAATGAAACAATTACACAGAAAATGGAAAAAATAAAGGAAAACAAATACATGTACATCTAAATAAACAAATCAATCAATAAATAAAAGTTAACAAAATTTAGAAAAAGTAAAAATTAAAGTTTTAAAATTAAGAAAATAAAAAAAGCTAAATTGCATAATTGTGAAACAAAGCAAAAAATAATTAAATAAATCCCAACCCCCCAAAAAACAATAGAAAATGTAAAAATGAAAATGTTTCAAAAGTTTAATTTATTTATTAAAGTAGAGTAAAAATTAAAATAAATCAACAGCACATTTTAAGTTAAACGAAAGGTTAAAAAACAAATTCTAAATAAAACTAAAAAAATTGTCTGAAACATATAGGGATCAGACAAACAGACAGGATCATAAATACGACACAAAAACTATTTCGCACGTTCAACTCAACAAATTCAAAATAAAAAAAAAATACATTTTGAAGAAATCATCCTCGTGATAAATCTGCAAACATTGAAAATAAATTTTGTAAAGTTGGCATTGTTAATTAAAGTTTTAATTTTCTTTAGGTGCGATGAGGGAAAAAAAAAACCTCTTTATCTTTCTAGGACTCTTAATTTCTCGACCGAAGCTACGAACGCGCTTGCGGTGTCAAACGCCAAGCCTCTCAAATATATATTCATATTCCCCGATGTGCATTTCATCCAATTAGAAAACACGGCATCCCGATACATCACGGCCGTGCTTGTCTCTTTTTCATCCCGAGAAAGGATCATAGCCGGCGTGAAATCAATGCCTTGTCTTACTTGCTTGTAAAAAGCAAGGGGGTGCGGCCTAATTAAAATGGCCGTCGCTCAAAACGCGGGACTGCTAGCGTGCGGCGCGCCGTGCGATCAATCAGTCGGGCGATTGAATTTAAAAGCAATCAGCGTTTGCTGCTTTTTCTTGCGATCCATGCTAATCCGATCCACGCTTTGACCTCACATGTGGATGTGAAGCTCTCATTAATTAATTAACTACCCCTCCAGAACTCCTTTGGGAATGTACATATACAGTAAAGTCTCGTTATATCGATATCGGATATATCGATAGTCCCGGTTATATCGATACTATTTCTATGCACGCACGGAGAAAATTACATGCAAACAGGGTCGGATATATGGATAGTCCCGGTTATATCGATATTTTTTCGGACTCCCTTGAATATCGATATAACGAGACTTTACTGTATATATATATAGAGTGATATCTTGGTTTACGAACCCCTTGGCTTACGAACTTTTCGGTTTATGAACGTTACATTTATGAAACTTTTACCTTGGCATACGAACTTTTTTCGTCCACGGAGCTGCCTCAAAGGGTGATGTGTCGTTCGCGAACGAGCCCGTTCTTCTAACAACAAAATGGCAGCCGACTGTTTTTCGTACTCTATTCCCCGCCCCCAGTCTTCGGTTAAAGCCACGTGATTGGTCAAGAACGCAGCAGTGAGGGGGGGTGGTTTAAGCGTTAAAGAGATAGACAGACGACAGTGAGAGAGTTTCAACTTTGATAGTTCAAAGGCAGAGTGTAGACTGCAAGGTTAAAATATCTCATCAATCAGCCTCCACAAATAACCCGCGCACGCCATCTGTAGACTTGATGCAAAAAGCTATCAACCCAGCTAAACAAAACATAATTGATGAGGAACAAGGTAAAATTAGAAAGAAAGAAGGCTACGTTCCTCATCAAGTGTTTAATGCTGAGGAAAGCGGCCACTCCATTCCATCAAGCCATCAACGACCACCACAAAGGTAAATAAAACGACTTTATCATATAGTACAGTTTATTTCTTTAATTATAATACCATAGCCCCTTGATTATACATAAAATCAGGTATGTTTTGTGTAATTTTAAGGCTTAGAAAATTAGAAAGTAGAAAATTATGTTTTATGGGGCCCTGGGAACGGATTAATCTCATTTTAATGGTTTCCTATGGGAAATGATTTTTTGGTATACACACTTTTTGCCTTACACACTCTGTCTGGGAACCAATTAAATTCGTAAGCCAAGGTATCACTGTATGCCCCAAAGAATGTAAACGCACAATTGATTAATTAATTAATTAATTAATTAAACTCTTGGTCCCTGCAATGATTGTCCACAGTTGCAATAATTTTTATGAGGGTGTGCTTTCAACTGTTTTTTTTTCTTTCCAAAATGAACAATTTCCAAACATCTGCTTTTATTTTGGAAAACGATCAGCAACATGTTTACAGACTTTCTGAGCTCTTTTTGACCAAACTCACTTACTAATTACAATTATCATCATGCTAAAATGTGCACGTCTGCTACAAGCTAAATGTTGAAAGCAAACACAAAGTTGTAGCCGAAAAAAAGATTGTCTCACATCTCCTGTCCCACGTAAATCCGCTTCAATTCCAAGCCGCGACAGTTCCAGCGCTAAACAATCGTTATTTGGATTCCAAAACTTTGGCACTCACACCTTTTATGCTGCAATCAGTGCCATTATTTAATTTTCGGGTTTACATTTCTTAGGTTCTTTGAAGTTTTTATTCTTTAGCGCGAGGCAAAATTGGGTTCTCCGTTACTACGTCCTTTCGGTTTTCGGCTCCAAGCGTGCTCCGACACGTCGTGCCAGCGTCGTCGACGGGGCAGCGGTAAGGGCGGGTTTCCCGGCAGGCGCTAAAGAATGAATGTTTTGATCCCATCTTGCCCCGTCCTGTCCCGCTTTTGTTCCACGCATCGCATCTCTGCATCCATCTCCGGTCACGCTACATGAGCACAAACGACTAGCATGAATCAGAGATTACCCAATCCGACAAACAAAATGGCTGCTGCCATTGTTTGCCTTTTGATTTAAGATGAACCCAAAACGCTTGGTCAGGTTAAGAAGCCACACAACAATTTGAGCTGTTTGAGCCACCGCCCCTCGCCCCCAACTCAAATGGAATAAAATTGTTTGGTGAGTTATGAATTGGACCCAAATTTTGGGGTGAAATGATGAACCCAAACAGTTATCAGTCCCTTCTGGACCCCTTCTGGACCCAAAGCTATTTTTGACATGCACACACACACACATGTTTTTGCGACATGGTGGGGACGTGGTGTGTGATGGAATATTCCTGTGGGGACCCAATTTCAAAATGTGCCTCTCCTCGACTCTCTTCCACACATACACTAACACACACACACACACACACATATATGCACACACACACACTTCCACGTTTTTGCTAAATGGTGGGAATGAGGTGTGTGAGGGATTTGCCCCGTGGGGACCTAATTTCAAAATGTGCCTCTCATAGACTCTCTTCACACACACACACACACACACACACACACACACACACACACACACACACACACACACACACATTCCTGTTTCAAGTTTCGTGAGGTCCGGATAACTCCAGATAACGAGTGAGGACCACCGTTGCTGATAAGTTTAGAGAAGAACTAGTGTTGCATTTGAAAACCAGATGTCACCCCATTTCCCACTTCAACTTCTTTAAAAACAAAGAAATAAAAAGTGGACTTGAAACTGAAATAACAGCAGGAGTGAGGTTTCAAATGGGCACATTCAAAGTCCTCACCCCTGTAGTGAATTTGGTTAAAATATTGTTTTACTTTTTGTGATATGAACTTTTTCCTTTTGTTAACCTCACACACACACACACACACACACACGAATAAACACACACAATGAATAAAACGTGTGTGTATCCAAGTGAAATGAAAATACACACCAAAAAAAAAATCATTTTGGGTGATTTTGTGAGGACCTCTCTGAAACGTTAACAGATGCATATATAGACCCTCTAGACTCGAGTCTAGAAGCCTTTAGAATGAAAAACTTGTGAGGACTGGCCAAAAGGTCCTCACTTGTCATAAAAAGTCCTCACTACGTATGGTATAAAATGTTAGTGGTCCTCACATGACTAGTCATACAAACACACACACACAAGTCCACATCGTGGCTCCGTTTGGTTAATGATCAAACCCGGGTGTTCGCTTTTTTTTTCTTGTTGTCCAAGAACAAACGGACAAACGAACAAACGCGTTATCTTATTCCAGATAACGTGCCAGGAGGTTGGGGGGGGTGTCAAACTGCAAGCTGTCCGTCTCGCTGGGAAATAAGCAGCAGCCAGACACCCCTCCCCCCCCATAAAAAATGGTTGACATGTGTGTCTGCAATTGTGTACCCCGTACTACAACTTTTATACGGGAAAAAACTAAAAATTGTGAACCGATCTTACAAAGACTTATGGTTCAAACGCTGGTAGCTAACAACAATGTCGCCGCCGATCGCTACTATTGTCACAGCAAACCAGCAAAAGTAATCCTCAATCGCATATTTTTTTTTTTTTTTTTTTATCGCTGCGTACGGTCAGATTGATAAAGGCATAACGTGCACATGCGCGGTAAGCTAGCTGTCTGCATTTCCGCCTGTGTTAGCGTTATTTTTTTTTATCATTTCAAATAATGCGTTCAACTTTTATACGAGAATTTATAAGGGCAGCTATTAGCCAATATTGACAGGTTTTATCCAACTTAAACGGCCTGGTGGTTGAGTGGTTAGTGTTTCGACCTCACAGTATCATGTTCGATTCCAGCTTCAACCTCTGTATGGAGTTTGCATGTTCTCCAGGTGGCTTTTCTCCGGGTACTCCGGTTTCCTCCCACATTCCAAAATCATGCACGGCAGGCTGATTGAATGCTTGAAATTGTCTAAAGAGTTTGGATGGTTGTTCCTCTCTATGTGCCCTGCGATTGGCTAACAACCAGTTCAGGGTAATAATAATAATGATAATAATAATAATAATTGTAATTGTAATTGTTGTAGTAATAGTAGTAATAATAATAGTAATAATAATAGTAATAATAATAGTAATAATAATAATAATAATAGTAATTAAAATAATTATAATAATGAATTTCTTGTTGAATTTCCATGTTACTGTTTTGTTACAGCTTCAGCTGTTGTTAATAATAATAATAATAATAATAATAATAATAATTAAAATAGTAATTAAAATAATAATAATAATATTGAATTTCTTGTTGAATTTCCATGTTAGTGCTTTGTTACAGCTTCCGCTGTTATTAATAATAATAATAATAATAATAATAATAATAATAATAAAGTTCTTGTTGAATTTCCATGTTAGCGCTTTGTTACAGATTCAGCTGTTGTTAATAATAATAATAATAATAATAATAATGATAGCGATAATGATAATGATAATATGTTCCATTTATAAGCACTTTTCAAAACTCTCAAGGACACCTTAGGGCAGGGGTGTCAAAGTCATTTTTTGCCGCAGGCCACATTGTAGTTATGGTTTCCTCTCGAGGGCCGTTATGAATTTGGGAAACCCATTAGAATGTTTAAATCCCTTCAAATATTACATATAGAGCACACAGCAAATTAATGAATAACTCGTTTTCAAATCTGAAGTCAAGAATAATGACTTTTATTTTGGTTGACATCCAAAAATATGAAATTTTGGCTTAGATTTTAGCAATCATCATGGAATTTAACAAGTTCGATTTGCTTTCGCGGGCCGAAAAAAATGATGTGGCGGGCCGGATTTGGCCCACGGGCCTTGACTTTGACACCTGTGCTTTAGGGTCACAGGATACTTTTTTTCTGCGGGTGAGCAGCGGCAGCTACACGCGCCAGCGTTCACTCAACCGGAAGTAACCTAAGTAAGCACCTTCTCCCCAAAAATACCTGGTATAGGCTCCTCCCCCTTGAACAGGTGTCTTCATCCCGTCCTCGCCAAAAACTCCCAAACCGATGTCGTCCACCGTTCATTTTATTTTGTTCCCCCCTCTCGCTGACATGGGACCTCTGTCGTTTCCTGCCCTTTGAAAAAAAATTGTAATCACAGAGTCCGACTCGGCCTGCTGCCCTGCGGCCGCTGAGTTTCTACTCCAGCTACTAATTGAAAGCTTTGCGTGGCCTTATGCACGCATACATGGGAAACAGAAGAGAAAAAAAAACATGAGAAACGATGGAACCGTTGCCTGGAATATCAAGCCGCAATTAAAGCAACCAGATTTGATTTTGTACTCTTTCACATAAGTCTTTACTCGAAAAACTCTTCTGTCAGAACGAGAAAGTGATCGCTTTGAACGCTATCTCATCCAAAAAAAAGGGGATCTCAAGGTCCGAGGTCACATGGGCGCGTGTTTTGACAGTCTGGCAAACATCTGCTTTAGACATCTCATTCCGACGTAATCCTAGCACAATGCCAGCACCCTTTTTCTGAGTGTGTGTGTGTGTGTGTGTGTGTGTGTGTGTGTGTGTGTTTGCGCATGTGTGTGCATGTTACTGTGCCTACGTGTGCACACTCAAATAAAGGAGTCGCACAGATAGTCGTACACAGACAATACCTCATTCAAAACTACAGTCTTGAGAGCAACATTTGAGGTTTTTCACTTCCTGGTCGAGTTCACCACCAGAATCCGGTACACAAAAGAGTGTGTTTTGCATTTTGAGCCCAGCCCCTTCATTTGCATAAACACGAGTTCCAGGCAACTCCATGCAAAATGGGGAAATTTTGCACGGGTTGTTTGCATAGGCGGGATTTAAAGTTATTCTGGTGAATTACAAATAATTAAATAAATAATAAATAAATAAACACATACATACATACATACATACATACATACATACATACAGTACATGCATGCAAGCATACATGCATACATACAGTACAATACAGTACATGCATGCAAGCATACATACCTACCTACCTACCTTCCGACCGACCGACAGACAGACAGACACAGACAGACATAAATTAAAAACCTAGTAAATAAATAAATTAATTAATAAATAAATACATCATGCATACATGTATGTATGTGTACGTAATAATAAATAAATACAGTAGATAGATAAATAGATAAATAAATACATACATACATACATACATACATACATACATATATACATGCACACATACATACATACATACATACATACATACATACATACATACATACATACATACATACATACATACATACATACAAACATACATACAAACATACATGCATACATACATACATACATACATACATACATGAATAAATAAATAAATAAATACATCATGCATACATGTATGTATGTGTACGTAATAATAAATAAATACAGTAGATAGATAAATAGATAAATAAATACATACATACATACATACATACATACATACATACATACATACATATATACATGCACACATACATACATACATACATACATACATACATACATACATACATACATACATCCATATATACATGCACACATACATACATACATACATGCAAACATACATGCAAATATACATGCACACATACATACATACATACATACATACATACATAAATCAATACATGAATAAATAAATAAATACATACATACATGCATACATACATACATACAAACAGTACAATACATTAAAAACCTACTATATAAATAAATACATAAATAAATAAATACATATGTTGATTTATAAGTAAATAAACACCTAAATAATGTTTTTTTTTATCATTCATTAAGTTTTAGGGTTCCGTTGTAATATATTTATTTCATATTGCTATACAGTACATCTGCCGCTACTGAAGAAGGTCGTCAACAAATAGTCCATATTTAAAAGAAAAAAGAAAAAGAAAAACACGAATTAATGAAAACTAACTGAATTGAAAAAAAAAACAACAAAATTGAAACTAAATAAAAACTACCTGTCAAATTCAAAACGAGCATAACCCTTTCAAGATTCCGTCCGAATAACCAGTTTTCACATTTTCCGCCGCTAGGGTCTTAATGACTTCTTTGGAGTGAAGTAAATCACTTTTAGATGTCTTGCTTGGTGCTGCTGTTTTGGTGTGCGACAAAGATCGGCAGTCAAGCCTTGAGGTCTTTTCCAGTCCCGGTGCAACTTTGCCAATGGTTGGAAGTTGCGAACAGCAGCCAACCAGGATGTACCAAGGAGGCCATTTTTTTCCCCTTTGGTCGGTCACTTGTTGTCATTTCTGGCTCTCAACATCAGTTTTGAGTCTGGATTCCATCTTCAGATTTGTACTCTTGGTTCAACTTCTGGTTTCTAAATCTAGATTCTGACTGTTGGTTTTGATCCGTCTTGTAACTCTGTATACCAATAAGTCCTGAATCTGGTCATAGACCATTAACCCTCTTTGGTTCTAGCTTTGGTTTCTAACTTACATTGTTTTGGCTTCTGGTTCTGACTCTTGACGGACTCACATTTCTCGATCTTGCCTCAGATTTTGGATTAGAGCTCTAATTTCTGAATCTGGTTGCTGGTTCTAAACATCAAGTCTACCCATGGTTCTTGCTCATGGTACTGACATCTGGATTTTGTTCCTGGTTCCAGCGTTTAAGTCTTTGTTTTGATTCTGACTTGCTTGTCCGAGTCCGATGATTTATAATCGGATGACTGGGTTTCGATTTGGGTCAATCACGGTTCAGTCCTGTAAGTGAAAGTCGTTTTCTAGATGTTTCTAATGCCGATCACATGCTTTGCTGATTAATGAATGAACAAATGAATGAATGAAGGAGTGCACTTGGCTAAGGAGTGTTTGATGGATCTGTCCTCAGGAAGATTCCGGCGCTCCCAAGCAGAACATTTTTTTGTCTCCACAATGACCTGCTGACATTGCTTGTTTGCTTCCATGCTGTCGGAAAGTATGCGAATAGAAAAGTTCGGGAATACTCAAGAGTCTCTGCAGCAACGACGACATTCTTCACCCGCCACTTCATCAAAAAATGGCGGTGCGCCCTATGTGTGTTTGGAATGTCAGCAGTCCATTTCCCGCTTGTCAGAAAACGGTATGAGATGACCGGACAGGGGGTACACATCTGGGATGATGTCACCGGATAAATTCCACTCGCGAAAGTAATATTTTTTAATATTTAGCCTAGCCAGGTTAACTCACTGACAAATTCGATAACGGAAAACCCAACAGACAACTTGTGCTCCCGTTGGCTGGATTCTGCCTGGCAACAGGCGGTTACGGTGTAAATGTTGTTGTCATCTTGTGTCTGTGTGCCTCATTGTCGCCCTTTTTTCTACTGACATTAGCACGTAGACAATGGCGGGCACGCGTGGCGCAACAAATGCGTATAACTCCCAGAGTCGAGTTGCAAATGGACGTGTGTTCAGAGAGTGCAGGTGGACACGCACGTGTGCCCCACAGTCCTTTCGCTTTCGCGCACGCCCTTAAGCTAGCAACCTCTCCAAGTTCACTAGATCCCCAGTTCAAAGGTCATCCATTCCATCGGCTACGACTTTATTTTGGTTCAAGAACGTCAGCGAACGTGTTGTGAGCATGTTAGCATGAGATCGACTCTCATTTGAGATAGCATCCGACTTCAAAATAAGCTATTACATATGTTATTGTTGTGCCTTATATAGTTTCGCATTTAAATGACAACCGACACCATTTTTTTTGGACCTTACTGACATCAGAAAAACGTTTTCTAGCATCTAAAATACCCAAAACACGCAGGCTGATATTTTTAGTCAAATGCAAAACACCAATAAAAATGAGTTAAAGTTTCCCAAAACTACTTCAAAATAACCTCGGAGATGGCGAGTTTCAGGAGGTCCCGCCCCCTTGTTCGTGACGTCACACCAGGACGTCTTGCCTTGCTCTAGAATCAAAACAATTGTTTCAGATTCAGGGAAAATGGTTTCTTGTTACTCATCCAGTTATGAATATGATTCAAATAGTTCTGAAGAGGAAAGCATGCATGTTTGCAATCGATTAAAAAAGTCCTTCCGTATCAATTCGAGCCGTCAGGACTCTAATGTAGCATCCCAGAAAATGCACAAGATGGCGCCCAAGCTCCGTTGGAAATGGGCGGATTTGTCTGCTGGGAATTTGTGTCAACGAGTATCAAATAGTAGTCTTGGTGCAACCCACAATTCACCATTGCGTTATTTATGTTTTCCTTCTATTTTCGCCATCAACACGGATCAACGCGAAGTTTTCAGACCAAAAAAAGTACCCACAATGCATTGTGTGTTGTTTTCTCGGTCAGGGGCGTTCCTTTAGTGACGTCACGTCAGGCATCGTCATCAACTCGAAAACTAGACTTCCTGAATATTCAGCGCGAGTCTTAAAACGTAAAATATAGCTATATGCGGTGGAATCTTTGTAAAATACGCTCATTAGAAGTCATTTGAAGTGATTTTACAAATTATGGACACAACTTGTCCGGAGGCGTCAATTGTCCTTTAAGTCGATAACTTATTGTATGTTTTATTACATCGACTTGAAACAATATTATCACAATTCATCCGATATAGGACATATACCCTCGACATAGCAAGATTTCAAGTCTTTCGCTAGCTAGCGAGGTGTCTTTCTCCGAGTTAGCATACTGACTGTTAGCATGGATTCTCATTGGTGTATTCTCAATAGAACTAAAAACCCTTCCCATATTCAGTAATCTTGCCGTGCGTTAGCATACCACCTGTTAGCCTGTTAGCCTCTTAGCGGTTTAACATGAGAAATCGTATCCTACCAGAGGTCAAAGTGTCCGTTTAAGATGAGGGGCTGCTCGAGCACAGAAA
>NC_142738.1:4067500-4132500 GCF_051943395.1 Hippocampus bargibanti | reverse complement strand
TCTATCTATCTATCTATCTATCTATCGCTGTCTTTCTTTCTTTCTTTCTTTCTTTCTTGCTACCTACCTAGCTACCTACCTAGCCACCTAGCTACCTAGTTACCTACCTAGCTAGCTAGCTAGCTATATGGTTATCAATCAATCTATCTAGCTAACTAGCTATGAATCTATCTAGCTAACTAGCTAGCTAGTTATGTATCTATCAATCTAGCTAACTAGCTATGAATCTATCTAGCTAACTAGCTAGCTAGTTATGTATCTATCAATCTATCTCACTAGCTAGCTAGCTATTCGGTTATTCATTTATTTATTTATTTATTTATTATTTATTTATTTATTTATTTGCTTATTTATTTATTTAATTATTTATGTATTTACTTTTTTGTTTGTTTGTTTTTGCCGCGGTACGGTAGATAACTGTTTTCCACACAGCGCAGTGGTCATGTGTTCGATCCCCTCCTTGTGTGAATTTTGCATGGACCTGTGTGGGTTTTCTGCAGGTGCTCCGGTTTCCTCCCCACATTCCCAAAACATGCATAGCCAATTCATGAAAAACTCAAAATTTGATCAGATTAAAAAAAATACGTAGATAATCTGCGTAATTTAAAAATTATTTCGCAATTAATTGAACTCCAAACGGATTTGTACGTCAAAATACATTTTTTTTTTTCCCGCTCTCAGTGAATGAGGCCCATTGTGTGTTTGGGCTGCAAGAACTGCCATCCAAAATTTTAGTTCTGGGGTGATCTACCAGATCGAATGAAAGGAAAACACCTGTCCTCGTCCATTTATGGTTTGACTTTATGGGGGATGAAGAAGAAGACATTTCTGGTGGAGTTAATACTTCTGAAAAAGTCCGTGATGATAGTTTTGGATCAGATCCTGCACTGCTGAATATATTTCATTGGAATCTTTTCCGACCATGGTCTTAACTTTATAACTTTATTTGGAAAAAAAAAACCTCACGCAAACAGCCGCGGAGTTTTTGGGGATGACAACCCACAGTTAGATGGTGAGAATCCCATGTCGCTCCGCTAACGCCATGCTTAGCGTGTAGCGTGCATAATGAACAGCTGGTTGACGGCGTTCGCACCTGCTGCCTTTCTTTCAGCGTTTTAATGTATTTGAGTCAGGAAGTACAAGTCGCTGTTGCTCAAAACATTTTTAGTTGCAGCGCAGTCTCGCACGGAGAAAAATATTTTTGGACGCCCTTTTTTTTTTTTTTGCAATGACCAAATCGAAAAGCTTTTCTGTGCGCTAGATTTCCTAGCAATCGGATTAAAATCTCTCTGAGGAGTTTGTTTTGGAAAGGTTGCCGTAAATAGTCAAAATCCTCTAAATGCAGGGCGTCGTGTGTCTTTTAAAAGATGACTTCTCAAGACTCTTTTGTGGGTTCGCTCATCATAAACATGCCAACAAAATTACACGTTGCATCAGTCAAATGTATCCTTTATGGGCGCTATTTTGCAAGTATTACAAGCAAAGGGTCCCTACAAATGTCAGTTGTCAATGAAACTTGCTGTTTCTTTTCATGCATAGTATATTGAGTCCAAAAAAAATGTATGTTGTGGGTCTACTCAGAAAAGGTAAATTTTATGCAGAAGTGAAATGACCTTTGCCATCTGAATGTACTAAATACAGTGATACCTTGGCTTACGAACTTAATTGGGTCCCAGAAAGTGTGTTTAAGGCAAAACGTGTGTATTCCAAACATTAGTTTCCCATAGGAAACCATTAAAATGAGAATAATCCGTTCCCAGGCCCCCATAAAACATACTTTAATTAAATATTTTATGTATAATAAATGTGCCATGATATTGTAATTAAAGCAATAAACTGTACTGTAGAATAAAGTCGTTTTATTTACCTTTGTGATGGTCGTTGATGGCTTGATGTAATGGATAGTTTTTTGCATAAAGTGTCTCAAGGACCTCTGGGTTGCACATCTTGGAAGTTGTGATATTGCAACAGCAACAGATGCAGGCAGACACACGAGAAACTTCATTAATAGCTGGTTCCTTTTCTTGTCTGCTTTTCAAATTGTACAGGTGGATTGTGCGGGTTATTTGTGGAGCCTGATTGATGGGATATTTTAACCTTGCAGTCTACACTCTGCCTTTGAAGTATCAAAAAGTTGAAACGAGTCCAAATTTCACTGTTTTCTATCCATGTTCTCACCATTTCACTGTTGTTTTTTTTCACTTTTGTTTTTTTTTTTGTTTCAAGCTCTATCGTCTGCCTTTCCTCCTGCGTGTGTCGACTCTCTCCTCTACCACGGATCTTGACCAATCACGTGCGGCTTTAACCGAAGACTGGGGGCGGGGATTAGAGGACAAAAAAAAGTCGGCTGCCATTTCCAGCTCCTCGTTCACTTCAGAGATTCAGCTCGAAGAACCGGCTCGTTAGCGAACCACACATCACTCATTGTGGCGCTCCGTGTGTTTCCCGAAAAATAGTTCGTATGCCAAGATTAAATTCTCGTGAATTAAACGTTTGTAAGGCGAGAAGTTCGATAGCTAAAGCGTTCGTAAGCCGAGGTATCACTGTTTGTACAGTGCAAGAAATTAGGGGAACTTCTCAAAAATTTCACCCAAAAAAAACATTTTTTTGGGGGGTGACTGAGTTTTTTTTGTGGGTCTACTTAGGATTGACATGCATTACAAATTGCATCTTATTCAATGAAACTGAATTTTCCAAATCGTCTTAGTCACCAAATTTGCGGCCATACACAAAATCTCTCATACGACCGTCCATTGGGTTCGACATGAGCGTCGAACCCAAACAGCCTCCGACAGAGTTTTATCCAATATTAGTTATTTGTCCTCATATTTTTGCCCCTACATGGCACAGACAGGCAGTGAATTGGAAAAGACAGCTGCTGGAGGAAAAAAAAAAAAACATACAGCAACAGCTGCACGGGACCCTCGCTGAGTAGGGAATGTCGTGCAAGGGAACGTGTCAGCGAAGACCACCGCTCGCCCATTAACGTGCCGATCAACGTGAAACCCCTCCCCCACGCTGAACCACCCCACCACGCCACGACCTACCACTCCCGCCTTCTCCCGTTGGCTAGACCGTACCGCCCTATTCCGTGCAGCTGTTGCCACTTCGCAGCTCGCTTCGCCAACCCGTCAGTTCATTCACTTTCTTCTTGTTGTATTGTTAATATAATGTTTGCGTCAAATATATTCACATGAATATGTACAAGTTACGGGTTACAGTATCATTAAGTGGCCGAGTCAGGTAAATATAAAATAAATACATCTTAGTCAAAGTGAGGGATTTTTTTACATATAAAACAATAAAACAAACTACAATGAAAGATACATTACAAATTACTTCTAATATCTTTCAATGCCAAATTTCAAAATTCTTATTTGGTCATACATGAAGCAAAATAAATTTAAAAATAAATAAATACATAAAAAGCTTTGTCCGAGGACAAGCCTTGGACATTGCACAAAATGGCCGCCCTTAAACCAAAATGGCCGATTTACTGGCAGTTGGAGTGAGGGATTTTTTTTAATATAAAACAATCAAACAAACTAAAATGAAAGATAGTTCCAAATTGCTTCTAATATTTTTCAATGACAAATTTCCAAGTGATTATTTGATCATACATGAAGCAAAATAAATGTAAACATAAATAAATAAATACATAAAAAGCTTTGTCCAATAACAAGCCTTGGAAGTAGCCCAAAATGGCCGCCCTCAAACCAAAATGGCCGACTTACTGATTCATTATGGGTCCTTGAAACTTCAACATCTTAGTCAAAGTGAGGGATTTTTTTACATATAAAACAATAAAACAAACTACAATGAAAGATACATTACCAATTACTTCTAATATCTTTCAATGCCAAATTTCAAAATTCTTATTTGGTCATACATGAAGCAAAATAAATTTAAAAATAAAAACATACATAAAAAGCTTTGTCCGAGGACAAGCCTGGGAAATTGCCCAAAATGGCCGCCCTCAAACCGAAATGGCCGTCTTACTGGAAGTTGGATTGAGGGATTTTTTTTTAAATATAAAACAATCAAACAAACTAAAATGAAAGATAGTTCCAAATTGCTTCTAATATTTTTCAATGACAAATTTCCAAGTGATTATTTGATCATACATGAAGCAAAATAAATGTAAACATAAATAAATAAATACATAAAAAGCTTTGTCCAAGGACACGCCTATGAAATTGCCCAAAATGGCTGCTCTCAAACCAAAATGGCCGACTTACTCGCAGTTCTAGTGAGGGATTTTTTTTAATGTAAAACAATCAAACTATAATGAAAGATAGTTCCAAATTGCTTTTAATATTTTTCAATGCAAAATTTAGAAAATGATTATTTGATCCTACATGAATCAAAATAAATGTAAAAATACATAAAAAGCTTTGTCCAAGAACAAGCCTTGAAAATTGCCCAAAATGGCTGCCCTCAAACCAAAATGGCCAACTTTCCCGTGGCTTCTTTCATGATAGACATTTCCAACCAAACTTCACGTTAATCACTACACTGTTTTTTTTGCCCTATAAATTTAAAACTGAGTGAGTGGTTTACGAACCCCGTGGCTTACGAAGTTTTCGGTTTACGAAAGTTACATTTATGAAAATTTTACCTTGGCATACGAATTTTACCTTGGCATATGAACTTTTTTTCGTACATAACTTGTTTCGTACATTTTTCATAAATAAAACCACTTTATTATACAGTACGGTTTATTTCTTTAAATTATAATACCATAGCACATTTATTATACATAAAATAAAGTATATTTTGTGTAGTTTTAAGGCTTGGAAAATTAGAAAGTAGAAAATTATGTTTTATGGGGAACAGATTATTCTCATTTTAACGGTTTCCTATGAAGAATTAATTTTTGGGATACACACTTTTCGCCTTACACACTCTGTCTGGGAAGCAATTAAGTTCGTAAGCCAAGGTATCACTGTATTAGTATTTTTAGTAATACATACACCCACATACATATTTTTTAGCTGTTGCATGAGTTTGGGTGGGCTCGTGTTTGGCAGCTTTAAAACCTATACATTGGTGACTTTCGTAATGGGTGGTAGGGGGGGGGGGGGGTTACATTTTCGAACAAGATGCGATTGTCTACATACTTCCTCATTCTCACGCACATTGTCAAGCGTGCGACCTCCCCAGCGGTTCGACGTAAGCTTTTGCAACAGTGAGAATAATGGCCGCCTGGAGGAGTTAATGGTGGTGTGAATTACAGCTTATTGTATTAGACGGATTGGAGGGGTGGGGGGTGTCGCAAGGAGGCATGGGGGTGCTGGTGTTTGCCGAACAAACAGTGCAACTGCTGTGTTAGTCCCACAGCGGACTCGAAGCCGATGGGAGAAATGTTTCCTGAACACACCGGCAAAGAGTCGAAGCAAGCAGGAAACTGAAATACAGCAAAAGCTGACAGCTTCAAACAATGAACAACACTCACGCCATCTTTGTCGTTTTTGCGCCCAGCACAGGTGGTCAAGAGTTCACATTATTTTTATCCTGTATTTATATAAAGACACACCAGTGCAATAATCATCCTGTCTGATCACCATCTTAATTCGTGAACTGGGTAGACTATCTCTCCAAATGAGATATCGATCGGTATCGGGCCGATAACAGACTGATATCAGTTTACCGATACCAGCCCCTCCTCCCCCAAAAGTCATAGATCACCTTTTCCATGCTGGTCATTGGTCCCACTGCAGCCATTCGATAGATCGATTTGATCATGACCCCCCCCCCCCCCCCCCACCAAAAAAAAAAAATGGAAGGTGTTTGTTCACATTTGTCTGTCATTGAAATTCTGATGTCACTTGGTATCGAAAACAAAGAGTAAATATTCAAAGTGGTATAGGTGTACAAAAACAAATTGTTGTTGATCATCCCAATGTTTCAATACAGCGATACCTTGGCTTACGAACTTACTTGGTTCCCAGACAGAGCGTGTAAGGTGAAAAGTGTGTATCCCAAAAATTAATTTCCCATAGGAAACAAATAAAATGAGAATAATCCGTTCCCAGGTCACCATAGAACATAATTTTCTACTTTCTAATTTTCTAAGCCTTAAAACTACACAAAATATATCTATAATATTTTATGTACAATAGATGTGCTATGGTATTATAATTCAAGAAATAAACTGTACTGTATAATAAAGTCATTTTATTTACCTTTGTGATGGTCGTTGATGGCTTGATGGAATGGAGTGGCCGGTTTCATCAGCATTAAACACTTGATGAGGAACGTAGCCTTCTTCTTTCTGTTTAGCTGGGTTGATAGCTTTTTGCATCAAGTGTACAGATGTCTTGAGCGGGTTATTTGTGGATCCTGATTGATGGGATATTTTAACCTTGCAGTGTACACTCTGCTTTTGAGCTATCAAAGTTGAAACTAGTCCAAATCTCACTGTTTTCTATCCATTTTATCACTCTCTCTCTCTCTGTCATCTGCCTGTCTCTTTAATGCTTAACCCCCCCGCCGTTTACTGCAGCGTTCTTGACCAATCACGTGGCTTTACCCGAAGACTCTGGGTGGGGAATAGAGGACAAAAATCGGCTACTATTTTCTTGTTAAGAGAACGGGCTCGTTCGCCAACGACACATCACTCATTGTGGCGCTCCGTGTGTATCCCGAAAAATAGTTGGTATGCCAAGGTAAAATTTTCATAAATGTAACGTTCGTAAACTGAAAAGTTTGTAAGCCAAGGGGTTCGTAAACCGAGGTTTCACTGTATCTTGGCGACAGATAGCATGAGAGACAGGTTACATTGATGGGTGGCGAAAATCCTCTCAAACGGTTCTTTTGTGTCCCAACCAGGTGCGCTTCTCTCGCTTGGCCTCGCCGCACGTCAACCTGCGCTTGGACACGCAACCCGTTACGTCCTCTGTGGCTCTGCTGGATGACCAGGGTGGGGGGGCACTGCTCGTGGCTACCGGCAATAAGGTGATGTCATTGATAATCAAAAGGAATCAATACAGAAATTTAATATTCAATATCCGAGCAGATTACCAAAGTGCCCCTGATTGGCCCGGGCTGTGGTCAGCTGACATCGTGCACTTCCTGTCTGCTATCTTCACGGGTGACAGAGTGCGGCTGGTGCGACGGCCGCTGCAGCCGAGCCCATCAGTGCCCCGCCTCTTCCGTCTGGACGCAAGACTACTGTGCTCCCGTCATCACCAAGGTAACCGCCACAGGATGTCACCTCCATCTGTACCGTTAAGTCATAAATAAATAAACAAACAAATAAATAAATAAATAAAAGATGAATGAATAAATAAATACACAAATACACACACAAACACATAAATAAATAAATAAATAAAAGATGAATGAATAAATAAATACACAAATACACACATAAATAAATAAATAAATAAATAAATAAATGGATGAATGGATGAATGAACAGACAATTACTGTACATCGATGAATAAATATGTAAATAAATAAATACATAAATAAAGGAATACATAGATAAATAAATAAACTAACACACAAACAAATGAATGAATGAATAAATTAATTACGTAAATATAGAAATAAATAAGTAAATAGATAAATAAATACATTGATAAATGAATAGATAAACAAATACATAAATAGTTAATAAACAGACAACCAAAAAACAGATGAATAAATAAATACATACGTGGATGAATAAACATATAAATACTGTAAATAGATGAATAAATACATAAATCAATAGGTAAATAAGTAAACAGTTAAATAAACGAATAAATACATACATACATACATAAATAAACAGACAAATAAACAAATAACTAAGCAGATAGCTAAATAAATAAACACATAAATAAATAAATAAACACACAAATAAGTAAATAAACAAATAATTAAATGACCAGTTAATGATTTAAATAAGTAAATAAATAAAAAACAAACCGATAAATAAATACAGAAATAAATACATAAATAGATGAATTAACAGATGAATACTGTAAATAAATACAGAAATAAACAATTAAATAAATGAATAAATACATACATCAATAAACAGACAAATAAACAAATAACGAAGCAAATAGGTATATAAATAAATAAACAAATAATTAAATAACCAGTTAATTAATTAAATAAGCAAATAAATAAAAAACAAACTGATAAATAAATACAGGTATAAAAACATAAATAGATGGAAAAAACATGAATACTGTAAATAGATAAATAAATGAATAATTACATGAATAAATACAAAAATACATGCACAAATACGTGCACAAATACATGTGCAAATACATGCACAAATAAATACACAAATAAATAAATAAATAAATAAATTAATTAATTAATAAACAAATAGATAGATAGATAGATAGATAGATAGATAGATAGATAGATAGATAGATAGATAGATAGATAGATAGATAGATAGATAGATAGATAGATAGATAGATAGATAAATTCTGGGATTAACTTCAACATTTAAATATAGTACATAACAAGTAAAAGAGATAACTTGACCATACACGTAATATAACCAAGTAACAACGTGACTCGCAGCTACTGCAGAAGTAACAATAAATCTTCGAAGCAAGATAACGTACGACGAAGCCACTTGGGTGTACGATTTGGATGCCTGCCCGTGTTTGATGCGTGTCGGGCGCTGCGAAGCCTCGTGATGCCGTCACAAAGTCTGTTCCCAACCGTCTCGGATGACCCGCGTGTGTAAAGCCTTCTTGTAGAAATGTTTGGACAGTATTCCATCAAGTACTATGACATGACCATATTCCAACTCCTCTGGAGCTTTTCCCCCCGTCGACACCCGTGTTGTTCTTGTGTCGTCCGCGCCGGGAGAAGATCGACGCGCCGCTGCTTTCTTTACGGCCACAGGAAAAAAACTTGAGAAAACACGTTTCATCTTCTTTTTAGGAACGGAATGTGTATCCGACATCAAAGACATGATATTAGCAACACCTGCGTCAGCCAATCAAAGCCAACTAAAACATTGCAGTGTTATGTTGATATTTGGACCCTTTTGAATCATACCATTGACATTTCAAAATGTTACTTTATATGGACAAAAATAAACAAGTCGGATGTAACTAAGTACAGCGATAAAGTAACTCGGGCCTTAGAGCAACTTGAGGTAGAAAGTGAAAGAAGTAACTTATGATTATAATATTACTTATGATTACTTGGTAGCTTTATCTCACCAATATATTTTTTTATATTTTAACTCATTCACTGCCATTCACAATTTTTTTAGGGAATTGAAAATATGAGCGCCATTCCCCACTTTGTTCATGTTTTGTTTTTTAACAATAATAATCATAATAATGATGATAATAATAATAATACATTTAATTATTAAGCGCCTTTCAAAACTCTCAAGGTCACTTTACAGTCACACACGCCAGCATTCACTCAACCCTGAAGTAACTCAAGTAGATCGAAACCGAGCTAGCTAGCAAATTGATAGCTAATAGATAGCTGGCTAGATAGCTAGCCAGCTAGATAGCTAATAGCTAATAGCTAGATAGCTAGCCAGCTAAATAGGTAATAGCTAGATAGCTAGCCAGCTAGATAGCTAGCCAGCCAGATAGCTAATAGATAGCTAGCTATGGCAATATAACAGATTTATGATCAGCATTTAGGTATATGGGTGGCGATAAAGCACTGGATATAGCCTCTGGTAATGTTTTTTTCGTTTCCCTAAGGGTGCGGCATTTCCCTTTTTTCTATGTTAGCGCTTTGTTTTAGCTTAAGCTATTGTTAAAGCTCTATATAAACCAATATGTATACAGTATATTTCTTGATATTGTGGAAAGGCGCCCCCATTTCAAGCTCATATAACTCCAGACTCATATAATATAGGAAATAACACTTTTTATCCGATGAAAGACGAGAGTCTAAAGTTTCTAACGCTGTATTGAATGTTTATGTAGTCCCAAAACTCAATATTCTGTGGGTCGTGGAATTCAAGTGACAATAACAAAAACCCTGCCACTTAAATTAAGTGGACACATTTTTGCACATCGTCTGGCAGTGAATGAGTTAATCTTGACCCAAACTAGCTATCTATTACCTGTATAGCTACGTGTATCTAGCTAGCTATCTAGCTGGTTATCTATTAGTTGTATAGCTGGCTAGCTAGCTATATCGATGGCTATCTATTAGCTGTCTATTAGCTAGCTAGCTTTCTATCTAGTTCAATTACTTCCGCTGACGCTGCTCACCCATTGAAAAACTTATCCTGTGACTATAAAGTGACCTTGAGAGTTTTGAAAGGCGCTTATAAATGTAATGTATTATTATAAACATAGCGGCTCAAATCCTCAACCCAATGCGCAGGTTTGAAATAACCCATTCGCTCCCCTTTTGGACTCAGCACTGGGTTAGCGACTTCACCTCAATTTGTTCAAACAAAGTCACCAAGAACTACCCTCCAAGGCGGCGAGGTACCAGAACCAAAAAATATAAAGAACCCCACCAGAAGTCCTTTCTCCAAAGAATTCCAAAGTCCATAACGGGAATCTTATTTCCTCAGGTTTCTCCTTCATCCGGGCCTTTCCGCGGTTCCACCGTGGTGACTGTTTGCGGCCAAAATTTCGGTTTCGACCGGACGGAGAGCTTCAAGGCGTCGCTTGTGAATGTGGAGCTGGCCGGCGCCCCCTGCAGACTTTCCAGACAGGACAATCTCAACAGGTGTGTGTGTGTGTGTGTGTGTGTGTGTGTGTGTGTGTGTGTGTGTGTGTGTGTGTGTGTGTGTGTGTGTGTGTGTGTGTGTGTGTGTGTGTGTGTGTGTGTGTGTGTGTGTGTGTGAGGTTAATGACAGGCAAAAGTTCATCCCACAAAAAGTAAAATGATATTTTCTACAGGGGTGAGGACTTTGTGTACCCATTCAGAAACCTCACTCCTGTGTGTTTGTGCGTGTTTGTTAGTGTTTTTATGTTAAAGTGTGTGACATTTAGTGTTTGTTCATTTCGAAACTCATCGGTGTGTCCTCACTCCTTTATCTGTGTATCCAGACCTCAAGTGTGTGTGTGTGTGTGTGTGTGTGTGAGGTTAATGACAGGCAAAAGTTCATTCCACAAAAAGTAAAATGATATTTTAACCAAATTCACTACAGGGGTGAGGACTTTGAATGTACCCATTCAGAAACCTCACTCCTGCTGTTATTTCAGTTTCAAGTCCACTTTTTATTACTTTGTTTTTAAAGAAGTTAAAGTGGGAAATGGGGTGACATTTAGTGTTCAAATGTAACACTAGTTCTTCTCGAAACTTATCGGCTACGGTGGTCCTCACTCCTTTATCTCAAGTTATCCAGACCTCAAGAAACCATTGAAACAGGAATGTGTGTGCGTGTGTGTGTGTGGTTAATGACAGGCAAAAGTTCATTTCATTCCACAAAAAGTAAAATGATATTTTAACCAAATTCACTACAGGGGTGAGGACTTTGAATGTACCCATTCAGAAACCTCACTCCTGCTGTTATTTCAGTTTCAAGTCCACTTTTTATTGCTTTGTTTTTAAAGAAGTTAAAGTGGGAAATGGGGTGACATTTAGTCGTCAAATGTAACACTAGTTCTTCTCTAAACTTATCGGCTACGGTGGTCCTCACTCCTTTATCTCGAGTTATCCAGACCTCAAGAAACCATTGAAACAGGAATGTGTGTGTGTGAGTGTGCGGTGTGTGTGTGTGTGTGTGTGTGTTTGTTAGTGTGTGTATGTTTGTGTGTGTGTTTTTGTTCATGTGTGTGTGTGTGTGTGTGTGTGTGTGTGTGTGTGTGGTTGTGTGGTGTGTGTGTGTGTATCTTTCAGTGTCTGTTAATGTGACAAAGAAGTCCTATAGGAGCGGCTTTAATGGAGCTTATTGTGTGTTTTAAAGAAGGAATGTTAAGAACCACCCCCCCCCCCCCACATACACACACCCCAGAACCCCTACCCCCTCACCCTCACCCCCCTTCCCATCCCAAATTTCCACATTCAGCACATGATTCCGCTAAGTGGAAAATTGCTGGGAAAAAAAAAAAATACAAAAAATCAGCATCATGACTTCCCGCTCTTGTTAACAAATAAATACATTTAAAAAAAAATCATCCAGTTGAAAAGCAACAAAAAAAATTCCTCCAGAACGGGATGATGTTGATTGGATTAAGAGGATACTAAGTCTAGTGTCTTCTTTGGGGACGGGGACGCTGTTGTGTTTTTAGGTGGACTGAGATGCAGTGTTCCCCCGTCTTCGCTGGGAACTTTACTCCGTCGGGACATGCCATCAAGGTTACCAGTGGACACAAAGTCGTACACATGGAGGGCGCCTTCACCTTTGTGGTAAGAGCAATGGCGCATATCCATAAAAAGTCATTGGGATTACCTTTGGGATCGCAATATTAACTCATTCACTGCCGGATGATGTGCAAAAATGTATCCCCTCGAGTTGTTGTCATTTTTACTCAAATTGCGTTACAAGCAGTGATCCAAGTATTTGTCACGTTAAAGGACAACCGACGCCTCCGGACAAGTTGTGTCCATAATTTGTAAAATCACTTGAAATTACTTCTACTGAGCGTATTTTACAAAGATTCCACGGCATATAGCTATATTTTACGTTTTAAGACTCGCGCTGAATATTCAGGAAGTCTTGTTTTTGAGTTGGTGACGATACCTATCGTGACGTCACGGTAGGTATCGTCACCGACCGAGAAAGTGACACACAATGCATTTTGGGTACTTTGTTTGGTCTGAAAACTTCGTTTTGATGGCGAGATTAGAAGGAAAACACATAAATAACGCGAAGGTGAATCGTTGTGTAGCACATTTATTATACATAAAATAAAATAAGGTATATTTCGTGTGGTTTTTTGAGTTGGTGACGATACCTATCGTGACGTCACGGTAGGTATTGTCACCGACCGAGAAAGTGACACACAATGCATTTTGGGTACTTTGTTTGGTCTGAAAACTTCGTTTTGATGGCGAGATTAGAAGGAAAACACATAAATAACGCGAAGGTGAATCGTTGTGTACAACATTTATTATACATAAAATAAAATAAGGTATATTTCGTGTGGTTTTAAGGCTTAGAAAGTTGGAACGTAGAAAATTACGTTTTATGAGGACCTGGGAACGGATTATTCTCATTTTAATGGTTTCTTATGGGAAATTAAATTTTGGGATACACACTTTTCGCCTTCCACACTCTGTCTCGGAACCAATTAAGTTTGTAAACCAAGGTATCACTGTACAATACAATACATACATATGGATTTATATAGCACTTTAACAACAGCTGAAGCTGTAAGAAAGCGCTAACATGGACAAAAAGCAAATTCTGCCCCCTTGAGGAAGTGAAAAACATTGCCAGAGGTCTGACATGCGCTTTATCAGCACCCACGGCAAGACAAACCAAGCCCCGAACAAATTCGGGAATGGCGGTCCACATCACACTTTTTAATTCCCGCATGAATTCGGGAATGGCAGTAAATGAGTAAGAAGTAAAAATTCAATTACTTGTACTACTAGTAGTACAAGTAGTAACTTGTACTACTTCTATAGAGAAGTATCTCAATCCAGAAGCAACTGAAATGTGTGTAATTGAGTAGCAAAGTAGTTTAAGTTTGTTTAGTTACATGCACCCAGATGAAAATACAATCTAAGAATCGTAAATCATAAGTGAAAAAAAAAAGTTGATTACTTGTCTATAAATCAAGCGTGATCTCTGAATTCAGGATCCGGTCATCGACAAGATCTTCCCGACGTTCGGGCCCAAGTCCGGCGGCACCATGCTGACCATCACGGGATCTTTCCTGGACACCGGCAACAAACAAGAGGTCACCGTGGGCAAGACGGCTTGTATAATCCAAAGGTGAATTGCGAACGTCAAACATTGATGTCTTGATTTACAGCACAGGTGTCAAAGTCAAGGCCTGCGGGGCCAAATTTGGCCCAACACGTCATTTTATTCGTCCCGCGAGAGGAAATCAAACATGTCAAGTGTCATGATGCTTACTAAAATCTGAACATTTTCAAATTGTTGTATGTAAACCAAAATAATCGTCATTATTTTTTACTTTACTTTACGAGTTATTCGTTTTTTGTTTTTTTTTGCGCTCTATATGTAATATGTGGAGGGGATTAAACATTCGCCAAATTCATAACGGACCCCGAGAGGAAACCGTAACTACAATGTGGGCCGCGGAAAAAAGTTAGTTTGATATCGTTGATTTATAATGATTAAAAAAAATACATAAAAAAAAAATAATAATAATAATACATTTAAATAATCGTCATTATTTTTATATATTTTTATACAGTAAAGTCTCGTTATATCGATATCGGATATATCGATAGTCCCGGTTATATCGATACTATTTCTATGCACGCACGGAGAAAATTACATGCAAACAGGGTCGGATATATCGATAGTCCCGGTTATATCGATATTTTTTCGGACTCCCTTGAATATCGATATAACGAGACTTTACTGTATATATAATCGTCATTATTTTTAATAATATTTAATAATAATTTTGTCATAATATTTTTAATAATCGTCATTATTTTTTACTTTACTAAATTTGAAAACGAGTTATTCTGTTTTTTTTTTGCGCTCTATATGTAATATGTGGAGGGGATTAAACATTCGCCAAATTCATAACGGACCCCGAGAGGAAACCGTAACTACAATGTGGGCCGCGGAAAAAAGTTAGTTTGACATCGTTGATTTATAATGATTAAAAAAAATACATTAAAAAAAAAATAATAATAATAATACATTTAAATAATCGTCATTATTTTTATATATTTTTATATATATAATCGTCATTATTTTTAATAATATTTAATAATATTTTTTTAATAATATTTTTAATAATCGTCATTATTTTTTACTTTACTAAATTTGAAAACGAGTTATTTGTTTGGGTTTTTTTTTGCGCTCTATATGTAATATGTGGAGGGGACTAAACATTCGCCAAATTCATAACGGCCCCCGAGAGGAAACCGTAACTACAATGTGGGCCGCGGCAAAAAAGTTAGTTTGACATCGTTGATTTATAATGATTAAAAAAAATACATTAAAAAAAATATATATAATAATAATACATTTAAATAATCGTCATTATTTGTATATATTTTTATATATATAATCGTCATTATTTTTAATATTTAATAATATTTTTTTAATAATATTTTTAATAATCGTCATTATTTTTTACTTTACTAAATTTGAAAACGAGTTATATAAAAAGTTAGTTTGACATTGTTGATTTATAATGATTAAAAAAAATACATAATAAAAAAATAATAATAATAATAATACATTTAATTTACAAGCACCTTTCTGAACACCCAAGGACCCTTTACAACAAAAACAACAATACATAAAATAATAAAAACATGAATAAAATGATACATACATATATTTTTTAATTATAATATATGTGGAATATTCTGGAATCGAGTACCTCTGTATTGTGAGGTGCGATGTGCGTCACCTGTACCCTCGTGATAAATAATAATTTTGTCTGCCAAATGTCCAAATTGGCACTGCGTTGGGAGGATTCGCTGCAAGTATTCCAAATTACTGTTTGAAATGTGAGACAAATATAGATTCCCCATCTTTAAAAACAAATACAGTGATACCTCGGCTTACGAACTTAATTGGTTTCCAGACAGAGTGTGTAAGGTGAAAAGTGTGTATCCCAAAAATTAATGTCCCATAGGAAACCATTAAAATGAGAATAATCCGTTCCCAGGTCCCCATAAAACATAATTTTCTACTAAATGAGCCTTAAAACTACACAAAATATACCTTATTTTATTTTATTTTATTTAATAAATGTGCTATTGGATTGTAATTAAAGAAATAAACTGTACTGTGTAGTAAAGTTGTTTACCTTTGTGATGGTCTTTGATGTAGTTGCCTCTTGATGATATCCGAGTGAAGTTGCCGTGCTTTCTCGGCGATAATACCCTCACTCACAATGTCCCATGCTAGCTGCTTTTCGTTAATCCAAATCAACAGAATTTTTTCAACCTCTTCTATTGCCTGAGACCATTTCTTAGACAACACAGAAACACCTTTAGCCACACGTAGCAATGGTTGACTTAGCGTACTGGTACTGGGACGCTAAGTCACACAAACGCAACCCTTGTTCGTGTTTTTTCGATGATCTTCTTCTTCTGCTCGACCGTAATTTTCTTTTGTGTCCTCTTCGGCTTAACACTCGCCAGTGGTGGGGTCTGTTTCGGTCCCATAATAGCAAAAATACTCCACTCGATAACAAACCACATCCGCGCTCAAACAAAGAGGGTGACTCAAACTAGTCCGCCAGCCACCATGGTGCTGTTCGACCGTGTGGTTTGGTTCGTCTGCCAAAAACTAGTTCGTCTGCTCGCGAATTTAATGTTCATGAGCAGAAGCCTTCGTAAACTGACGTATCACCACTTTTGTAAACTATTTTGAAAAGTCCTAAACAAATCTGATCATAACAGTAAAACTTTCCCGCCCGCAGTTTGACGTCAAGCATGATCACCTGCAAGACGCCTCCACACGCCATCCCGTCGCCGCAGCCCGTCAAGTTGACGGTGGACTCTGTGGAGCGCCACGCCCCTTCGCCGTTCACCTACAACCAGGACCCCCTCATCAATAGCATCCAGCCGTCACGTTCCTTCATCAGGTGACACCATTTTATTCTTATTATAATAATAATAATACATTTCATTTATAAGCGCCTTTCAAAACTCTCAAGGACACTTTACAGTCACAGGATATTTTTTTCTGTGGGTGAGCAGCGGCAGCCACACACGCCAGCGTTCTCAACCCGGAAGTAACTCAAATAGATACAAAGATGATTACTACTTTTAAAAAAATACATGAAAATTGAGGTTCATATTTTGCATGTCAGTAAAAAAGGAATATTTCATGCTCTTATGTTTTTTTTCTTCCATTTAATGTATATATTATTTATATTTTCTTTTTTTAAATTAATTTAATTCTATATTTTGGGATATTTAATGTGATTTATGGTTATTTTGAATTTTACAATTTATTTCATTTTGTTTTATATTTTCATCACATTTTATTCCACTTTATCTGAACTATGTTTAAATTGACATTTAATCTATTTCACTTGATTCTATTTTTCATGTATTTTTTATATTTAATTGTTAAATTAAATGTTCATATTATATATATATATATAATAAAATTATAAGATATAATTACATTAAATATAATAAGTAAATTATAAATAAAAACACATATACATATAATAAAATTATAAGATTATATATTTTTATATTATATAATATTAAATTAAATATAAGTGATTAAATTAAGTACATTTTCATATATATATATATATATATATATATATATATATATATATATATATATATATATATATATATATATATATATATATGAAAATATTTTGGATTTGGAATATATATATATATGAAAATGTACTTGTTATATTGAATTTAATTTAATCACTTATATTTAATTTAATATTATATAATATAAAAATATATAATCTTATAATTTTATTATATGTATATGCGTTTTTATTTATAATTTACTTATTATATTTATTTATTTATATATATATATATATATATATGAAAATGTAGTTGTTATATTGAATTTAATCACTTAGATTTAATTTAATATTATATCATATAAAAATATATAATCTTGTAATTTTATTATATGTATGTTTGTAAAATAGTAGAATTGTATTTCATATAATTAAATGGAAAAATAGAATCAAGTCCATTAGATTAAATGTCCATTTAAACAAAATTATGATAAAATGGAATAAAATGTGTTGAAAATATAACTAACCATAAATCACATTAAATATCAATTTCATAGTTTTGTTTTTCATTTTAAATCACATTTGAGTTGTTTTTTTATATGCGGCATGTTTTCTTCATCAAAGTCGACTGACTTTCACTGAGCGCGAATGTATCGTGGCGATCTGACAGCCCGAAGAGGAAGCGCGTGGGAGGTGACGAGTGGCTAAAAGCGCTAACGCTAACAGCTTCGAACTCCCTATGGGCATCTCGCGTATCTCCGCCGCTACGTCGATGCTAACGCTAATCTCCGCTTCATCTACCCCCCAGTGGAGGTTGCACGCTGTCGGCTCATGGCTTCTTCCTTCAGTCGGGCCTCCAGCCGCAGATGGTCCTCTCTACCGGGCAGGATGCCGTCGTCTTCCACGTAGTGAGTACTCAAATATACACGGATGTTTTTTTTTTTCTTTATCCTCAATCAGATTTCAGGATCTCATTTTCAAAATCAGTCACGCCGGCTGATTTAACTTAGATAATATTCGTGTCAGGGTTGATGAAAAGGTTTCTTCAGCCTTCATCTGTAATTCTTTGGAGGTGTCGGATGTTTCGCTTCTTATCCAAGAGGCTTCGTCAGCGAACTAAAGTTTTTAGCTGGTAGTTTCGGCTATATATATATATATATATATATATATATATATATATATATATATACAGTAAAGTCTCGTTATATCGATATTCAAGGGAGTCCAAAAAATATCGATATAACCGGGACTATCGATATATCCGACCCTGTTTGCATGTAATTTTCTCCGTGCGTGCATAGAAATAGTATCGATATAACCGGGACTATCGATATATCCGATATCGATATAACGAGACTTTACTGTGTATATATATATATATATATATATATATATATATATATATATATCCCTACTGTCCAGACGTGGCGGTGCCTGACTCTGCTATGATTGGTCCCTGCTCACTGATTACTTCTATTGTGCTGCCTGAGTATGAGGTCTACGACTGGCCTGATTGCCCCATTTACTCTGGTATCACCTCATCAGCATACCTAAGCAGACTGTTGTACGAATGATCCAAATTGAACCTCACCCCACCGTGGCGATTTAGTGAAGGATTTTGCTGTTTTATGAAAATACCTTTTTTTACTCCCCTTTCAAACGATCTATTTTCTTTCGCTAAGATTTTAACCTCATTGTCGTCAAATGAGTGGGTGCTAGCTTTTAGGTGCATATGTACTGCCAATTGAGGCCCACTAGTATTATCCCTGCGATGTTGATAAAGTTTTTTTTTTTGAGAATTTGTTTAGTCTCCCCAATGTATTGCTCTTTACAATTTTCATTCTTACAATGTATTGACTAAACTATGTTACTTTGTTTTTCATTTGCCAGCCTTTCTTTTGAATGCACTTATTTTTGCCTTAAAGTGTTTATGGGTTTGAAATAAGTCGTAATTTTGTGTTGCCAAAGGTCGCTTTGTAGTTTTTCAGAAACTCCTGCAATGTAAGGTACTGCTACTCCTCTCCTTTTTGTATCTTCACAATTTTTGGTTTCATTCCCTATTCTTTCATTTTGACATTTGTTAAAAGACCACTGAGGGTAACCACAGTTTGTGAGAGGACAGTAGGGATATACAGTAAAGTCTCGTTATATCGATATCGGATATATCGATAGTCCCGGTTATATCGATACTATTTATATGCACGCACAGAGAAAATTACATGCAAACAGGGTCGGATATATCGATAGTCCCGGTTATATCGATATTTTTTTTCGGACTCCCTTGAATATCGATATAACGAGACTTTACTGTATATATATAAATATAGGGCCGAAACTACCATCTTAAGACTTTAATTTGCTGACGAAGCCTCTTGGATAAGAAGCAAAACGTCCGACACCTTCAAAGAAGTACAGATGACGGCTGAAGAAACCTTTTCATCGATGGACCACTCCTGTACGACTAATAGCTTACACAGACGTAGTGTCAGGATTGTTTTTTTTTTAACTAATCCGATTACAGATTCCTTCTGACAATTTAAAAGTCATTTGTAGCAGGAAGTAACTTTCACCTTGAAGCCACTGGTAGTAGAAAGTAATCCAAGAAATAACACGGGTCTATTTCCTTGTGGTTTCTCCACTCACTCCAACTGTCAATTTACCTTCAGACTTGTTAGTAATTACTCGCAGCACGAAGCTCCCGCTGAAGCGCAAGCAGACGATGAATAGCAACAGGAAAGGAAATGAAGTGTAGCCTTGCGCGTGCGGCGCATGGAATTGTCATCAGCGGTCCTCACGCCCACTTGGAAGAGAAAAGACTCCGGTGTGTTGATGTGGATGGAAAAGAGACAAAGTTAAATGGGAGACGGGTGGGGCAGAGCAAAGACAGGAAACGTCTGCTGCGCTTGTCATTTAAGTCGAGTAGCTCAGCGAGGACTTCAGGATGTTCAGGATCTCCTCGGCCTCGACGGCCACACTTAAAATTACTTAGGCGCACGAAAGCGCCAATGAGGGCTGCGTCACAGCCTGTTGACCCGCTTTGAATTACCGTATATGAACAAGTTTTAAATCTAGCTAGCTAGATAGATTGATAGCAAGATTGGTATTTACAGAGTTAGCTATGTAGCGATGTCTCTATGTAACTATGCAGCGATGTAGCTATAAAGCTATGTAGCTATGTAGCTATGAAGCTATGTTGCTTTCTCGCTGGCTGTTTAGGTAGCTGTCTAGCTAGCTACCTAGATAGCAATGTAGCTTCATAGCTACATAGCTGCTTAGCAACATAGCTAGATTGACAGCTACATAGCTAGCTCTCTAGCCCAACTCAATATATACAGTATATGTACAGTATATATACAGTATACATACAGTATACATACAGTATACATACAGCATATATCCAATCCAATATATATATACATATATATATATATATATATATATATATATATATATATATATATATATATATATATATATATATATATATATAATACCTAGGCTTACGAACTTACTTGGTGTCCAAAAAGTGTGTGTAAGGTTAAAAGTATCTATTCCAAATATTAATTTCCCTTAGGAAACCATTAAAATGAGAATAATTCGTTCCCAGGTCCCCATAAAACATAATTTTCAACTAAATAAGCCTTAAAACTACACCCAATATACCTTATTTTATGTATAATAAGTGTGCTATGGTATTGTAATTAAACAAAATACACTGTACTATATAGTAAAGTCATTTTATTTACCTTTGTGATGGTAGTTGTCAATGGATGATGAACTTCTTGATGAACATCCGAGTGACGTGCTTTCTCGGCGATAATACCCTCACTCAAAATGTCCTGCTAGCTGTTTTTTTTGTGCTGAGATTCAATGTCGCTAAATACATAAATTCCAAATTTGAATATCTGAAACTATGAAACATAACATAATTTTTTTGGCATGGGTTATTTGTTTCATAATCAATTATTTAAGTGTTTGTGATCCGTGATTAAAAGAAATGTTTTTTTTTTTCTGACAAAAAATGCTATTAATACCCTTGTACTGTTCACACATTCACAAATTCATCCATTGATCATCTTCATCAATGCCTCAGCACAATTTTGAGCGTCCATCGAGCGTAGCAAAGGAAGCTCCCATCCGTGCATGTGAACTTGGGATGATCCGACCAAGTATTCCCACATCAGACGCGAGACTCTGGCGGATTGAGTTACGCTCCAGTTGGCGCGCCACTGAAGGCGTTGAAGGTCTTTGAAAGGAAAAAAAAAAAGACACTCTTTATTGCCTCCGCGACAACTCAATAGCATTCCACGTTAACAACACCTTTTTTTTTTTTAAACTCTTCTCACCTTGTTACGGACGCCATTACTGTCTTCTCCCGCATGACCACAGTCGCAATAACGCTGAATTTGATGACACTTTGTGATTTTGTGTGTGTTCGCGTGTGTGTTTGCTCTTCGGTGATCTTATCTGTCACCGGGCTCCTGTCGAGAGATAATTTGGGAATTTGGCAAACAAACACATTACAACATGTCATCACACGCGCGCGCAAAGCGATGGCCACCGTTTGACCTGGTACGAAGGAGTTTTCCTACTTCCAATGGGAAAAACGTAGACAGTTTTGTCTATTTACGCTATTACCGCCTTCATTGACGAAGCTAAAAGCCTTGTCATGGAAGTTACTGGTTTCCCCCTGAGGGGCGCTAAGTGCTGAGTTGTGCCTTGGAGGAGGTCTTTTGCATACCACACAGAGAGTGACTTGTCAACACCGGAAGCTTTTTTATCGTTTTTATTTTTCCTTTTGTCATTTTTGGATTAAATTGCAGAGCATCACCTGCCGGGTGACAATACCTCAAACCACTCGGAGCAGGGTGACCATGTTGATGGTTATTCAAGAATGTGTGTATACTGTCATGGTTACTGTAAAGCAGGGGTGTGAAAGTCATTTTTTGCCGCGGGCCACATCGTAGTTATGGTTTCCTCTCGAGGGCCGTTATGAATTTGGGGAACCCATTAGAATGTTTAAATCCCTTCAAATATTACATAGAGAGCACACAGCAAATTAATGAATAACTCGTTTTCAAATCTGAAGTCAAGAATAATGACTTTTATTGTGGTTGACATCCAAAAATATGAAATTTTGCCTCAGATTTTAGCAATCATCATGGAATTTAACAAGTTTGATTTGCTTTCGCGGGCCGAATAAAATGATGTGGCGGGCCGGATTTGGACCGCGGGCCTTGACTTTGACACCTGTGCTGTAAAGTAACTGTGGTTATAAAAGGAAGTTGAGGTTTGAAGTAATTGGGAAGTAATTTGTACCAAGGAGTAACATGCAAGGGCGTCAAACAGACTTGCTTGATTTGCTTTCGCGGGCCGAATAAAATGATGTGGCGGGCCAGATTTGGCCCCCGGGCCTTGACTTTGACACCTGTGTAATATTGATAAAGTCTAATTTAACAAATTTTGGGCAGTTATCATGACAAATTGCTTCATCCAAAAGTAATTGAGTACATGTATTTAGTTAGCAAAGTAAGGATAATCTTTTTTTTTCCAAATATGTACTATCTATGGTGTAAATTATGTTTTTATATGAACTGCCGTTTATTTGAACTCCTTCCATCTTAATGTTTCCACCTACATAAAAGAGATTTGACATTTCCTCTCCGGTACCAGTGGAGGTTCCTGTACCGTCTATTTTTTGAGTCGAGCTAAGAAAAGCCAATGTTTTCGTTCACAATGTGGACATTTAGCCGCAAAACTGAGCGCAATTGTGCATTGAAAATATCAACAATGGAGCAAATGTATCACCTGACAGGACAAAAGACGGCAACACAAACTAACCTCTTCATACATCTACTCAGGGCAGGGTCAAAATTTCCTTTTTCTGTTTTTTTTTAAGTCTAACTGGGTCCCAAAAAAGTGATTCAAACTGCTAAACGATTCCTCTAAACGAACATTTGCAAACAGAACATCGTCAAGATTTGCAGGGATTGTAAATTAACAGCATGCTGTCTCCTGGAGCTCTACCTGGAGGTTCAGAATCAGGATCAGAAAGCCTTTAAAGGACAACCGACGCCTCATGACAAATTGTGTCCATAATTTGTAAAATGGCTTCAAATGACTTCTACTAAGCGTATTTTAATAAGATTCCACCGCATATATCTATATTTTACGTTTTAAGACTCGCTCTGAATATTCAGGAAGTCTTGTTTTTGAGTTGGTGATGAGTCCGTACGTGATGTCACGAAAGGACCGCCCCCTGACGGAAAAAAAGAAACATTGTAGCAGTCCTTCCATCATGTCAATGTATTTGGCTGTACATGTTTGGTCTGAGAACCGTGTTGTACCCAAAAGCTGGCAGAAGAGGGCATCCAAGCTCCATATAAGGAATTTATCAGCCTGTGGAAGCGGAGGTGGCCACTGGAGGTCGCCATTTTGTGCCTCTTTTTTTTTGGGTGAGAGATTTTCCCCCAATGTTGCCTCAAAATGGCACATATAATTCTTTAATAAATAATAATTGCAAACATGTATGCTTTCCTCTTCAGAACAGAATCATATTCATAACTGGATGTGTAACAAGAAGGCATATTCTCTGAATCTGAAGCCATTGTTTTGATTCACAAGGAATGCAAGACGTCTTGGCGTGATTTCACGAACTGGGGGCAGGACCTTCTGAAACTCCCCATTTCCAGGGTCATTTTGAAGTAGTTTTGGGACACTTTAACTCATTTTTCTTGGTGTTTTGCATTTGACTAAAAATATCAGCCTGCGTGTTTTGGGTATTTTGGATGTTATAAAACGTTTTTCTGATGTCAGTTAGGAAACAAAAAAATGGTGTCGGTTGTCCTTTAATAGTCCCATAATGGGGACATTTGCAAATAGTCCTGATACAGTCCTGGATTATGTTTTTGAAATTCAAGAACTGTGTGTCCCTTGTTTTCAAGTTCTTCATACCAACGTTTCAGTGAGGAGAACCTTTCAGGTCAATTCCATGAGAAATCAACTTGAAAGATTATTTAATGGGACAGTTGCCCCTACCAACATGGCTGCCTTATTGACACATGTTATAGCCTGCTGTGCTCTACTTTAAATTGGTTTATTGCTCCGATTTTGTCAGTCCAAGGATGCACAATTTAGTCGCGAATTGCGAGCAATTCTTTGCTTCTGGCTCTGTTAAATTTAGGTTCCACTATATTTAAAAATATATACAGTAAAGTCTCGTTATATCGATATCGGATATATCGATAGTCCCGGTTATATCGATACTATTTCTATGCACGCACGGAGAAAATTACATGCAAACAGGGTCGGATATATCGATAGTCCCGGTTATATCGATATTTTTTCGGACTCCCTTGAATATCGATATAACGAGACTTTACTGTATTTTGGGGTGTAATCGGTGTGATTGTACATGTTCTAAAACGTGTCTTCACTCTACCCACCTACAGAGTTGCGTCTATGGTGAAAACCGCACCTCCATCCAGTGCACCACGCCCTCCCTGGCCAAGCTGGCCCTGCCACCACCGGTGGTCACCAAGGTGGCCTTCATCCTGGATGGGTACGCCACCGACCAATGGGACCTAATCTACGTGGAGGACCCCCTATTCCAGGACCCCAAACTCACGTCCAAGGACAACAAGAGTGTCGTGGAGCTCAAGGTGAGCCTTTCTTGAAAAAGTCAAGAGTAGACACACCATTGTTTTTCGAAGGGAATAGTTTTGGCTAATTTCAAGGAATTCTTGCCTGCTACCAGTTTCACTGGTTTCATTTCACACAAATTAGCAAGGCATGCTAATGATAAGTAGACCCACAGAAAAGTCACAGGAGCTATAGTTTGTTGTTTACACTGTGTCTGACTAGCATGCACGCTCATTCTCATTCCCACGTGCACGCCAGTTTGGGTTACGCCGGGAAGGAAACAATATGGAAACAAAAACAGGAAGTGGAGTCTGTTTCCCATCTTTTTTTTTTTTTGGGGGGGGGGGGGGCTTTTTTTGGTCAAGTCCCGGCGGCCCAACCTTCACACTTGCATGTGCATTGTTGTTGCTGCCAAGGTCAAACCTCTTGACATTGTCAAATGAATTTAACACAATGAAACCCTTTTTTCTTCTTTCTTTTTTTATTTATTTTTTTGGTCCCTTTTATTTTTTTATTTATACAGTGATACCTCCGTTTACGAAGCTCTTGGCTTACGAACTTTTCGGTTTACCAATGTTAAATTTAGGAAAATTTTACCTTGGCATACGAACTACTTTTCGGGATACACACGGAGCTGCCACAATGAGTGATGTGTCGTTCGCGGACGAGCCCGTTCTCCAAAAAAGAAAATGGCTGACGATATTTTTTTTGTCCTCTATTCCCCGCCCCCAGTCTTCGGTTAAAACCACGTGATTGGTCAAGAACGCCGCAGTGATGGGAGGTGGTTTAAACATTAAAGAGACAGGCAGACGACAGTGAGAGAGTTTCAACTTTGATAGAGTGTAGACTGCCAGGTTAAAATATCCCATTATCAGGCTCAACCCACACAAGCCATCTGAACACTGGATGCAAAAAGCTATCAACCCAGCTAAACAGAACACAATTGATGAGGAAATAGGTAAAATTATCGCAGAGAAAGCACCTCCAAGGGATCATTCCTCAAGATGGTGAAAGAAGAAGGCTACGTTCCTCATCAAGTGTTTAATGTTGATGAAACCGGCCACTCCATTCCATCAAGCCATCAACGACCATCACAAAGCTAAATAAAACGACTTTATTATACCGTACAGTTTATTTCTCGAATTGTAATACAATTTCTTTAATTGTAATACCACATTTATTATACATAAAATAAGGTATATTTTGTGGCTTAGAAAATTAGAAAATTATGTTTTATGGGGACTGTCACGTTTTGCGAGGTGGTGATGGCGGGTTCGGATCCCAAAAAGCAGGCAGGAGGGAGCAGGAGGTTGTTTGACAAATTGTATTAAAATAAAGTCAGCAGGAACAAAATGTAAAACATCAAAATGATCTGAATGGAAAAAATACAAAGTAGCAAAAGAAAACCAAGTGTAAAAGTCCGCCAAGGTTAAACAAACACGTACACAATGCATGCTGCAACCAAGCAGCAAACAAACAATGAATCGGCACCGGATGATCGTGCCAGGTGTCCTTTTAAGTGTTATAGATTATAACGACCAGCAACTGCGAGGCTGCCGGCAGGGCTGACGTCGCTACCCGCTGGTCGCCAATCTGATCGGGACGACCAGCACCTGTGCAGGTGCAGGCGGGGCCGACAGCGCCCCCCGTTGGTCGCCAACCAGATCATGACAGGGACCTGGGAACAAATTATTCTGATTTTAATGGTTTCCCATGGGAAATTATTTTTTGGGATACACACTTACTCTGTCTGGGAACATATTAAGTTCGTAAGCCAAGGTATCACTGTATTTCGCTCCGCTGACCGCAATAAATGCTTGAAGGCAGCTGCTGTCAAAGATCTTGTCTTTCTTTTTCCTTTTTTTTTAATTCCCAGGCGTGACCTTGGCCCTGTTGGTTAAGTCTACCTCCTTCCTTGACTTTTTTATGATCGCCCAACTTCACACAAACGAAACAGCATCTGATAAGGTTGAATTATGCGCTCATTTAGCATCGTCGCTATACTGGCAGCTGCTAAACAAAACACGCACGCACATGTATGAGCTACTATGGAGGGGGATGAAATCCATCCTTGTCACTTCCAGTCGTCTTTTAAAGTTTTATGGCTGAAATCAAATTTGCATGTTGTGTGTTTCTATAATAATTTCTGGATTTTTTTTTTTTTTGTCACAGAATAGGGCATTTGGGAATTGAAAATATGACGTAGAGCGCCTTTTCCGAATATGTTCAGGTTTTTTTTTTTCATGCTTGGGTGCCGATAAAGCGCTGGTCAGACCTCTGGCACTGTTTGTTTTTTTTTTCCCTTGCGCAAGGGGGCAGCGTTCCCCTTTTTTCCATGTTAGCGTTTTGTTCCAGCTTCAGCTGTTGTTAAAGCGCCATAAAAACCAATATGTATGTATTGCATTGTATTTTGGACAGCAGCCCTCATTTCAAACTCATATAACTCCAGACTCATATAATTTAGGAATTAACTCTTTTTTTCTGCTGAAAGAAGAGATTCTAGAGGGTTTTTTTATGCTGCATTGAATGTTGATGTAGTCTTAAAACTCAAACTCCTAGAATTTGAGTGACAATGACAAAAACCCTGGCACTACAGTGGATGTATTTATGCACACCGTCTGGCAGTGAATGAGTTAAAACAGAAAGAATAGCACAATGTTGAAGTCTTTCCCATGACTACAATTGCTTTGGCAGCCCCAAAATTATTGTCATCATTACTATCATATCTATCATATAACTATCATATACAGGAGCTAAAGCAGTCACAAAGATAGGAGAAAGAACCAGGGAGTAAAACTAAGATCAAGTCTGAATCATTCTCAGTCAAATGCCAAAGAGTACAAGTTTTGAGGCGATGGAAAAGGCAGCCATGCTAATTGCTAAGCTAACTAAAGATTGACGTGATCATCAAACACAAAGGCCTGGTTGAAATAATATTAAAGCATGTACAACTTTGAACAGTAAAATAGTAGTATTGCTAATACATTCATACAACATTGTAAACTTATTAAAAAGAAAAAAGTAAATGTAAGTTGCGTGTGATTGCTTTTGCCACCTAAGCACTTGACAGACGTAGCGTGGTCAAAAAACACGCCAGCTGAGAGTGGAATGAAGGAACGTTGGCACGGGGCTTGGCGGGAAACTCACTGGCATTTGTCGCCATGACACTTTATTTACAGTAATGGTTCGTCGCCGGTTTCCATCAACAAAGTTGTCATGACGGCAAATGGAAAATGACGCGCAACTACCACATGCATTTTTTTATTAATACAGTAAAGTCTCGTTATATCGATATCGGATATATCGATAGTCCCGGTTATATCGATACTATTTCTATGCACGCACGGAGAAAATTACATGCAAACAGGGTCGAATATATCGATAGTCCCGGTTATATCGATATTTTTTCGGACTCCCTTGAATATCGATATAACGAGACTTTACTGTATATTGAATTCCCCTATTTTTTTTAAAGATATATTTATTCACAAGTTAATTATTTATTGATTTTCTACATTATATATTTTAGTAATTTTACATATACAGTGATATCTCGGTTTACGAATCCCTTGGCTAACGAAATTTTCGGGTTACGAACGTTAAATTTCTGAAAATTTTACCTTGGCATGCGAACTTTTTTCGGGATACACACGGAGCGCCACAATGAGTGATGTGTCGTTCGCGAACGAGCCCGTTCTTCTAACAACAAAATGGCAGCTGGCTTGTTTTGAGAGAGTGAAACCATTCTCCAAAAAAGAAAATGGCTGACGATATTTTTTTCTCCTCTATTCCCCGCCCCCAGTCTTCGGTTAAAGCTACGTGATTGGTCAAGAACACAGCCGTGATGGGGGGTGCTTTAAACATTAAATAGACAGGCAGACAACAGTGAGAGAGTTTCAACTTTGATAGTTCAAAGGCAGAGTGTAGACTGCAAGGTTAAAATATCTCATCTCAAATAATATAGATGGGATATCTCAAAATATCCCATCAATCAGGCTCCACAAATAACCACACACACCATCTGTACACTTGATGCAAAAAGCTATCAACCCAGCTAAACAGAACACAATTGATGAGGAACTAGATACAATTATCACAGAGAAGGCATTTAAAAGGGATCATTCCTCAAGATGGTGAAAGAAGAAGGCTACGTTCCTCATCAAGTGTTTAATGCTGATGAAACCGGCCACTCCATTCCATCAAGCCATCAATGACCATCACAAAGGTAAATAAAATGATTCATTATACAGTACAGTTTATTTCTTTAAATGTAATACAATAGCACATTTATTATACATAAAATAAGGTATCTTTTGTTTAGTTTTAAGGCTTAGAAAATTAGAAAGTAGAAAATTATGTTTTATGGGGACCTGGGAACGGATTATTCTAATTTTAATGGATTCCTATGGGAAATTAATTTTTGGGATACATACTTTTCACCTTACACACTCTGTCTGGGAACCAATTAAGTTCGTAAGCCAAGGTATCACTGAATATTATTTTAATGTTGTTTACATTGTGTGTACATTATATGAGTTGTTTTACATAGCCGAGATTTGTTTATGTTCATTGTGGTGAATCTAAAATAATTATAAAAAATACATTACCACTAAACTAATATTCTTCATAAAAGGCAGTTAGATGAAACATACCCATTTATTTTACTTTAGTTTTGCGTGTGCTTGTATGTGCATATGTGTGTGGGAACAGGTGTGAGCCTCCACTGTGTCAAATCTGGAAATCTTGAGCTGTCACGCTAGGAATGTGATCATTCTTTTTATTGCCTTTTGCTGTACTCAAACAAGCATGCCACTATAACATTGGTGTGTGTGTGTGTGTGTGTTTGTGTGTGTGTGTGTGTGTGTGTGTGTGTGTGTGCGCGTGTGCGTGCGTGCGTGTGTGTGTGCGTGTGTGTGTGTGTGTGTGTGTGTGTGTGTGTGTGTGTGTGTGTGTGTGTGTGTGTGTGTGTGTGTGTGTGTGTGTGTGTGTGTGTGTGTGTGTGTGTGTGTGTGTGTGTGTGTGTGTGTGTGAAGGGTAAAAGAAAAACAAAAGTGAGTAAGAAAGTGAAAACGAGCAGACGGTGACTGGTGAGTTGTCACCAGACTCGAGTAAGCCACGCAACAAATTGTCTTCGTGGTGATTATTCAATGGGACTTTTGCATTTGGCCTTGTTAGAATGTAGCTTGGTATGTTTGGTAACTTTTGGATGGATGAAAGGTAGGATGGATGGATGATGGATGAAAGATGGGATGGATGAACAGAAGATGGATGGATGGATGGAAGATTGGATGGATGAATGATGGATGGAGGAATGATGGCTCAATGGATGCATGGATGGATGAACAAAGAATGGATCGATAGATGGATGGATGGATGAATGAAAGATTGGATAGAATGACAGCGGATGGATGGGTGAATGATGGATGGATGGATGGATGAACAAAGAATGGATCGATGAAAGATTGGATGGATAAACAAAGGATGGATCGATAGATGGATGGATGGATGAATGAAAGATTGGATAGAATGACAGCGGATGGATGGGTGAATGATGGATGGATGTATGGATGAATGATGGCTCGATGGATGGAGGGATGAACAAAGAATGGATGGATTAAAGATTGGATGGATAAACAAAGGATGGATGGATGGTGGATGGATGAATGAAAGATTGGATGGATGAATGAAAGTAGGATGGATGAACAGCAGGTGGATGGATGGATGGATGAAAGATTAGATGGATGAAAGATCGGATGGATGAACAAAGGATGGGTGGATGGCTGGATGAAAGATTGGATGGATGGATTAAAGATTGAATGGATAAACAAAGAATGGATGGATGAAAGACTGAACAAAGGATGGTTGGATGAACAGAGGATAGATGGATGAATGATGGATGGATGGATGGATGGATGGATGGATGGATGGATGGATGGATGGATGGATGAAAGATTACATGGCTGAAAGATAGGATAGATGAACAAAGGATGGATGGATACTTTACATTTAAACAAATATAAAATGAACACAATTGGTGGAAGTAGTTATTTGTGTTCTCTTTGTCATTGCCAGATGTTTTAAATGCTGTGTTAGGTGACTTTAAAATGTTCTGTGACTGTAAAGTCTCCTTAAGAGTTTTGAAAGGTGCTTCTAAATTAAATGTATTATTATTATTATTATTATTATTATTATTATTATTATTATTTGAGTTCACCTGTTGTAGTGCTCCTGTTTTGGTCAGCGATAAAGTTGTGTAACGAACGATACCGTGGCTCCAACAGGGCGACCGCATGGACCGCGAGGCCATGAAATGCCAGGTTCTTACCGTGTCCAACCGCAGCTGCGAGAGCCTCACCCTGGTGGGCAACACGCTGGAGTGTACCGTCCCCAACGAGCTGCAGGCCACCACCGCCAAGGAGCTGCAGGTGGAGGTGAGCCACCTCCACCCCCCAAATAAAATTCTAAATAAGCTAGGCTAACAATAGTATGCAATCACCATTGACATGCTATCATTACATTACTACATTATAACAGTAATCATAGGCATATATTCTTTATCCTCTTCAGCTGTTGTTAAAGCGCCATATAAACCAATATGTATGTATTGCATTGTATTTTGGACATCTGCCCTCATTTCAAACTCATATAACTCCAGATGCATATCATTTAGAAAATCTTCCTTAACTATTTTAGATGCTTAGAGGAATTGAAAATATGACGTAGAGCGCCATTCCCCAATTTGTTCGGGTTTTAGTTTTTCTTGCTGTTGTGCCGATAAAGCCCTGGCCAGACTTCTGGCAATGTTTTTCACTTCCACAGGGGGGCGGCATTTCCCATTTTTCCATGTTAGTGCTTTTTTCCAACTTCAGCTGTTGTTAAAGTGCGATAAAAACCAATATGTATGTATTGCATTATATTTTGAACATCTGCCCTCATTTCAAGCTCATATAACTCCAGATCCATATAACTTAGGCATTAATTCTTTTTTCTGATGAAAGAAGAGAATGTAAGATTTCTCACGCTGTATTGATTGTTTTTGTCATCCTAAAACTCAATATTCTGTGGATCCTGGAATTCAAGTGACAATGACAAAAACCCTGGCACTGGAGTGGATACATTTTCCCCACATTGTCTGGCAGTGAATGAGTTAATATCATGTTTCATAAATCATAATGTAAGCACAAAGCCAACAAACAGGACATTTGTTCCCAGCCGACGCTATCAGAAGACCTGTATTTATCTCCACGCTAATATCCTTTAGCTATGTTCACACGCGCGCACACACACACACACACACACACACACACAAACACACACACTCATATAAGGCCAAAGTGGTAACCTCATATCCACTAAACTTAATAAAAGCAGAGGCAATATCGCTGATGTAATGATGTCATCTGACCTCAGATAACTGCATCTCCGTGTGTGTGCGTGTGTGTGTGTGTGTGTGTGTGCGTGTGCGCGTGTGCGTGTGTGTGCGTGTGTGTGTGTGTGTGTGTGTATACTCTGTCAATATGACGGGCTGTATAAGGCGCTCTGGGATCAATGGTCGAAATTAACCGTTCAATCAAAGTAAAGCACGGGTGTCAAAGTCAAGGCCCGCGGGCCAAATCCGGCCCGCCACATCATTTTTTTTCGGCCCGCGAAAGCAAATCAAACTTGTTAAATTCCATGATGATTGCTAAATTCTGAGCCAAAATTTCATATTTTTGGATGTCAACCACAATAAAAGTCATTATTCTTGACTTCAGATTTGAAAACGAGTTATTCATTAATTTGCTGTGTGCTCTATATGTAATATTTGAAGGGATTTAAACATTCTAATGGGTTCCCCAAATTCATAACGGCCCTCGAGAGGAAACCATAACTACAATGTGGCCCGCGGCAAAAAATGACTTTGACACCCTTGCAGTAAAGCGACTGCTGAATCCTGTTTATTATTTTATTTTGGTATATATTGTTTTTTTTTAATTTACTAAACATTATTTTATTGTATTCATCTCACATTATACACACACTGTGACTGATCCGATACTCTGTTCCAGTGGCGGCAGGCCGACTCTATCCGTCACTTGGGCAAGGTGACGCTAGCGCAGGAACAGGATTATACGGGTCTGGTTGTGGGTTGCGTGTTGGTTAGCCTGCTGCTGCTAATGCTCGCTAGCCTCCTCCTGTGGCGTAGGAACAAGCGCATTGACGGTGAGTCTGGGTTGGAGACGGTGAGGGATTTACAAGGCCTCAATGTGTTGAATTGCTAATATGCTAACCATGCTGTTTTTAGCCTTGGGGGTAAATGGAGTTGTTTTAAATAGTTTGTACTCCTTTTTCAATTGAAATTTTGCGATGTAGCAAAATAATGTAAAGATAACTGACAGAATTCCTTATGAGTGAAGACTTATGACAGCCTAGCTAGCTAGAAAGCTAGCTACCTATCTATTTGCTATCTATTAGCTATCTATTAGCTGGCTCGCTAGCTATCTAGCTAGCTACCGTTCAGCTATCTAGCAAGCTATTGTTTAGCTATCTAGCTGGCTAGGTAGCTATCAATTAGCGACTGTATCCTGTGAATGTAAAGTGACCTTGAGAGTTTTGAAAGGCGCTGATAAATTAAATGTATTATTATTGTTATTACTGTAACTATTAGCTATTAGCTAGCTAGCTTTCTATCTATTTGAGTTACTTGCGGGTTGAGTGAACGCTGGCGCGTGTTGCTGCTGCTACTCACCCACAGGACAACTTATCCAGTGAAGCTGTCTAACTGGCTAGCTATCTATCAGCTGTCTTTTAGCTAGCTAGCTAGCTTTCTATCTATTTGAGTTACTTGCGGGTTGAGTGAACGCTGGCTGCTACTCACCGACAGAAAAACTTATTCTGTGACTGTAAAGTGACCTTGAGAGTTTTGAAAGGCGCTTAGAAATAAAATGTATTATTATTATTATTATTATTATTATTATTATTATTATTATTATAAATAGCGTTTAAAAAGCAGATGCTAGCTTAGAATATAACGCACTCCAAAAATACTTGTGTGCTGGGTGTTTTTCTTGTTTCTTAATATCTCCTTTTCTTTCTCCATCTGCCCTGGCTTGTCTCACTTTTGTTCCTCCTTTCCCACTTTCCATCTCTTCCACCTTCGCTTCCAAAAATTCATTCCCGTAGATCTGTCCGAGGTGTGGTATGAAGGCCGTGGTGATATCCAGCATCTGGATCGACTTGCTAGCGCCAGGGGTGTCAGTCCCACGAATGAAATGGTGTCTCACGAATCTGTGGACTACAGAAGTACACTACTGGAAGGTACGCTGAAGCTTAAATACCATTGTAGTTGCTCTTTTGGATGTGTTGTTAGCTTCTCCACTTTCAATCTTCTAATTGAACTCATTCACTGCCAGACGATGTGCAAAAAATGTGTCCAGCAACCAACAAGCGTCAAAGGTAGAGAAAAGGAGTCAAAACATGTCAGGAGAGCACTCGCAAACTGTGGTTACCCTCAGTGGTTTTTTAACAAATGTCAAAAGGAAAGAATAGGGAATGAAACCAAAAATTGTGAAGATACAAAAAGGAGAGGAGTAGCAGTACCTTACATTGCAGGAGTTTCTGAAAAACTACAAAGCGACCTTTGGCAACACAAAATTACGACTTATTTCAAACCGATAAACACTTTAAGGCAAAAATAAGTGCATCCAAAAGAAAGGCTGCCAAATGAAAAACAAAGTAATGTAGTTTATTCAATACATTGTAAAAAAATGAACATTGTAAAGAGCAATACATTGGGGAGACTGAACAAATTCTCAAAAAAGACTTTGTCAACATCGCAGGGATAATACTAGTGGGCCTCAATCGGCAGTACATATGCACCTAAAAGCTAGCAACCACTCATTTGACGACAATGAGGTTAAAATCTTAGCGAAAGAAAATAGATCGTTTGAAAGGGGAGTAAAAGAAGCGCTATTCATAAAACAGCAAAATCCTTCCCTTAACCGTAATGGTGGGTTGAGGTTCAATTTGGATCGTTCGTACAATAGACTGCTTAGGCAACATAGGATTAGTCATGATGATGAGGTGATACCAGGGCAAATTGGGCAATCAGGCCAGTCGTTATTCAGGACAATAGAAACGATCAGTGGAGCCGCAGGGATTAGTCCTCTGCTCCCCCCAACCTGAGAGCAGGGAGCTATCATAGCAGAGTCCGGCACCGCCATGTCTGGACAGTAGGGATATATATATATAGGGCCGAGACTACCAGTAAGACTTTAGTTTGCTGACGAAGTTTCTTGGATGAGAAGCGAAACGTCTGACACCTTCAAAGAAGTACAGATGACGACTGAAGAAACCTTTTCATCGATACATAAAATAAGGTATATTTTGGGTGGTTTTAAGGCTTAGAAGATTAGAAAGTAGAAAATTATGTTTTATGGGGACCTGGGAACGGATTATTCTCATTTTTATGGTTTCCTATGGGAAATTAATTTTTGGGATACACACTTTTCGCCTTACACATTCTGTCTGGGAACCAATTAAGTTCGTAAGACAAGGTATCACTGTATGTTCTTAGTTGTAGAGCTTTGGGCGCCCACCTATGCTAGCGTAGCATTGCCGTTACGTGACGCATCCGCGGCGTTGTCATGATTATTGACTACAAATAGCGCCTAGATGTTCAACCAGTAGCTACACACTTTCAGTTGTCAAAACATCTCATTTACACACCGTCTGCCAAGCCACATGACAATCAATCAAATAATATTGTATCTGCTTGTTTTGTTCAATCACGTGACATCATTAGCTTGAATTATTTTTTTTTTAAATCCAAGATGAACTCCCGGTTTGGCACGTCATCTTGTTTCTTCCACGTCAACAATGTCACGACAACACCCGAACGACAATGATTTCATCTTTCTACCTGGTGTGCAGGAACAAGACTTTAGTTTATTAGCGACGAGCACACCCTCAGGAATGATGAACACAACGGAGCATTAACCCCCTCCTGACACCCCCCCCCCCCTTATACAAATATACGTAGCATCCAGACCTGCGTCAACACGTTGGTAACATCTTAGCTTCCTGTGTTTTGTCACATAAAAATTTAGATCGAGCCATAAAAGAAAATTGCCAAAAATTCGAAGCTTTTTTTCATACATCAAGTGAAAAAAAACAATGTTTTTCAAGCAACCCAAAACACAATTGACCCAATAATGAATGAATGAATGAATGAATGAATGCAACATCCCTGTGTTTTTACACAACTATAGCCAAAAGCTGTGCTTGCTTTCAACATGTAGCTTGTAGTAGACGTGCACATTCCACTATGACGTCCCTGATCCACTGCTGAATAGGATGCTTTGATCCGCTCCTCTTTCATCTAGAACTGCTTCATGTCACCGAGAGGGTACAGCAAGTGCTGAAGAATGAATGACTGACTGTGTGTTGTCATATTATTTGTTATTTAGTTTGTTGCTGTTACCTCCGGGTAGAGTGAACGCTGGCGCGAATGGCTGCCACTGCTCACCCGCACATAAAAATCCCGGGACTGTAAAGTATCCTTGAGAGTTTTGAAAGGTGCTTAGAAATTAAATGTATTATTATTATTATTATTATTATTATTATTATTATTATTATTATAACATAGATACATTGATATAAATACATGCATGAATAAAGCAAATAATTAATATATACAACATAGATAAAGATATAAATACATACATAAATAAAACAAACACAGTACATAAATACACAAATAACTAACTAAATAAATACATAAATACACAAATAACGAAGTAAATAAAGACATACGTACATACAGTACATCCATGAATACATAAATAAAGAACATAGATAAATAAAAATATAAATATATACATGAATAAAACTAATAAATAACTAAAACATAGTTAAAGATTTAAATACATAAGTAAAAAAAAGTGCACAAATGAGTAAATAAATAAATACAGTACAACATAGATAAATAAAGATATACATACATACATAAATAAAGCAAATAAATAAATACAACATAGATAAAGATATAAATACAGACATAAATAAAACAAATACACAAACAAATAAATAAATATAGAAATACAGAAATAAATATATAGATAAAGAAATAAATTCATAAATAAACATGGAAACAAATAAATATATACATACAACAATTAAATAAAGATATAAATACATGCATAATTAAAAAAAATACATACATAGATTAATAAATACATAAATACATACATAAATAAAACAAATAAATGAATACAACATAAATAAATATATAAATACTTACATAAATAAAACACATAACCACATAAATACATCAATAAATACATGAATAAACATGGAAATAAATATATAAATACAACAGATAAATAAAGATATAAATACATACATACATAAATAAATAGATTAATAAAGATATAAATACATACATAAATAAAAAAATAAATACAACAGATAAATAAAGATATAAAGACATACATACATAAATAAATAGATTAATAAAGATATAAATACATACATAAATAAAAAAAATAAATACAACAGATAAATAAAGATATAAATACATACATACATAAATAAATAGATTAATAAAAATATAAATACATACATAAATAAAAAAATAAATACAACATAGATAAATAAAGAGAAATAAATACATGAATAAACATGGAAATAAATAAATAAATAAATAAATACAAAATAGATAAAGATATAAATACATTCATAAATAAAACAAATACACACATAAATAAATACATTCAGAAATACAGAACTAATCACAGAAATAAATATATAGATAGATAAATAAATAAACTAAATACATACAAATAAATAAATATGGAAATAAATAAATATACAATAAATAAGACATTTTTCTTTGTGTAGTAAAATTAATGAAATACAAAAGCAGTTATGAGAAAGAAATCATTTTATTCCGTTTTTTTTTTCTGAAATCAGCCGATTAATCATATATCAGAATGCTTTTCTACCAAATATGGAAATGGGCATCTGCTTCATTAACTCCACAGTAGTCTGCCCCTAATTTGTCCCCCATTTATTACAATTGTGTGTTATTTCTCAGAAATAATAAATCTGTGAGTCGTGACTCATTCCTGTACACTTCCATTTTTGTCCCCCTCCACCGCCAGACCAGGGCGCAGAGCGTCCGGAGACGTGCCGGGCGGCCCCCATCCTTTTCGGATCCAGCCGAGAACTGCTCTCACCCCGATTTGGGGCGATGGCCCGTGGACTGGGGATGGAAGGCGAATTGGTGTCACCGCTGCTGATGACGCCGGTCCACATCGACCTGTCCGGTCTGCACCCCGACCTCCTGAGCGAAGTCCAACATGTGGTCATCGCCCAGGACAGACTCCTGTTGCACCTCAACCAAGTCATCGGCAGAGGTGAGCCATGGAACCAAATCACTTCGACACATCCAAGATGGCCGTCCACGGCTCACATTCATCCATGACAAGCTCTTGAGATTACCCCCGTGAAGGAAAAAGGAGCCTCCGATTTTCGCCGTGGTTTCACCGCGACTAATTCCTGCGGCGCTGGCAACCCGATACCCTCGGCCATCTGCGACGGCGTGATAGGGGAACGTCGCGCTCATTTCATTCCCACCCCCCCCCCCCACCTTGAGAACTTTCATGACTACAAACTGAAGCTATAATTCATTGGAGTGAGGGCGTTAATGAATAAAGCCCTGGTGTTGAGTTACTCTTGCGCACTCATAATCAAGTCGCATGCTACGTTTGGAGGTGTGGAAACATAAAATAGCATGTCGATGGCTTTTATTGGAGTTGCGTCGATATGAAATTTATGAGCAGGATTGGTGATTTCCGTCAAGCGTGAAATTTGATATGTTCTTGCAGGTCACTTTGGATGCGTGTTTCATGGAACTTTACTGGAGCCAGACGGTCAGAACCAACACTGCGCCATCAAGTCTCTTAACCGTAAGATCATTTGTTATTTATTTATTTATTTATTTATTTATTTATTTATTTATTGCTAGATCTATTTTGTCATAGACTTTTTGGAGCGAACTTTTCATGATAAAAAAAATATATATTTTTGTTGAGACAATCTCACTCTAAAGACTTACTAAATTTTGAATGGGCTTTGTTTTTTTTTATTTGTTTGTTTGTTTATTCGCTTAGGGCCTGGTGTATTTATTTATTTATTTATTTACATTTATTTATTTCTTGATTTATTTATTTATTTACATTTATTTATTTATTGATTTATTTATTTTTTATGTATTTTGTCATACACTTTCCCAGGTAAAACGTGTGCTGAATTTTAAAAAAAGAGAAACATCACCAAAATTGCGGGATATGTTTCTGAATGAAAAAAAACCCTGCTTGTGAGATCCTGAAAAAGTCATCCAAACAAAAAATTGTGAAAAATATATATATATATATATATATATATATATATATATATATATATATATATATATATATACACACACATACATTTTTTTCACAATTTTTAGTTTGGATGACTTTTTCAGGATCTCACAAGCAGGGTTTTTTTTCATTCAGAAACATATTGTAATAAACCTTTTTATGTACAGTAAAGTCTCGTTATATCGATATTCAAGGGAGTCCGAAAAAATATCGATATAACCGGGACTATCGATATATCCGACCCTGTTTGCATGTAATTTTCTCCGCGCGTGCATAGAAATAGTATCGATATAACCGGGACTATCGATATATCCGATATCGATATAACGAGACTTTACTGAATTTGTTTTTTTCAATTGAACTTTTTTATAAATCTATTTAGATATTTGTAATCTTTTTTTAGAACTTTTGAGAAGGTGGTAAATTTTAACGCATTATTTTTGGAACAAACTTTTTATGATTAAAAAAAAATATTGTTTACACAATATCACTGTAAAGACTCACTACATTTTGAATGGACTTGATTTACTGATGTATCTATTTAATTATTTGTTTTTGTTTATTTGTTTTTATTTTTATTTGTATGTTAATTTTAAGTTCAATTTTAATGTTTAAATTTTAATTATTTTTTATTATTTTAATTTTTATATATGTATTTATTTATTTATGTATTTATTTATTTGTTTATTTATTTATTTTTGCCAGTGATGTTCTACTTTATAAAAACAATCCCTCAAAATACAACACAGGTTTATAATCATATCGGAACATAACATGATTGAGAAGACAGGAAGACTTTGCATTGCTAACGTTTCCAATCCAACAAAGTGTGACATTACAATCACGTTACCAAGAGAACCACTTTATTTTTATGTTATTTTTTTTTAACATTGTGGGAGGGGGGGAGGGGGGGGCTAAAAGTGATGAATGAGCCTAGCCCCGGTGAGGATTTTAATCTAGTAAAGATGACAGTCAGCGGATGGGATGGAAAAAGGTCTTATCCCCCGGGATCTCAACCTTTGGATTCCTCATCTCTTTGTTGCCTTTTGTTCTGTGTGGAGGCTTCTTCTTGTTACTGTGACAACACACCACCTCGCCTCAAGTCCAGCGATTATACACTTTCTTACAAAGATTCTGTAAAATAGGCATCTCTGCATTATTGCGGAAAAATGGACCAAAATACATTCAAACCTCGGTTTGAATGTAGAATGAGCCACTGCCCAAATGGGAAGGTGGAGTATGGATGGAGGCAACACTGAACGGATGGCGTGTTGACATTGTACATTAAAAAAATGACCGAGAGAAAACACACAGATTACATGCGAATCAAGACAAGGGCACAGAAAATCCTACTAGACCCTCCGCACCCTGCCCACCACCTTTTCCAGCTACTCCCCTCAGGCAGGCGCTACCGATCCTTCCCCGTCGTCTATCTATCTATCTATCTATCTATCTATCTATCTATCTATCTATCTATCTATCTATCTATCTATCTATCTATCTATCTATCTATCTATCTATCTATCTATCTATCTATCTATCTATCTACCTACCTACCTACCTACCTACCTACCTACCTACCTACCTACCTACCTACCTATCTATCTATCTATCTATCTATCTATCTATCTATCTATCTATCTACCTACCTACCTACCTACCTACCTACCTACCTACCTACCTACCTATCTATCTATCTATCTATCTATCTATCTATCTATCTATCTATCTATCTATCTATCTATCTATCTATCTATCTATCTATCTATCTACCTACCTACCTACCTACCTACCTACCTATCTATCTATCTATCTATCTATCTATCTATCTATCTATCTATCTATTTATTTATTTATTTATTTATTTATCTACCTCCCTCCCTCCCTCCCTGCCTATCTATCTATCTATCTATCTATCTATCTATCTATCTATCTATCTATCTATCTATCTATCTATCTATCTATCTATCTATCTATCTATCTATCTATCTATCTATCTAGCTACTGTATCTCTCTACCTAGCTTACTACCTGTCTATCTAGCTACCTAGATATCTATTAGCTCGCCAGCTAGACTTTTGAAAGGCGCTTATAGATGAATTATTATTATTATTATTATTATTATTATTATTATTATTATTATTATTGTACAGTATCTCCTGAGCCATCATTTCACACAAACGGACTGACCTGCTTATAAATATCCTTTTTTTTTTGCCATAAAAAATACATAAAATAATAAAGGCATCACAGACTTGGACGAAGTGACCCAGTTCCTGAAGGAAGGCATCATCATGAAGGACTTCAGCCACGCCAACGTGTTGTCGCTTCTGGGTATCTGCCTACCGCCCGAAGGCTCGCCGCTGATGGTTCTGCCTTACATGAAGCACGGAGACCTGCGCAACTTCATCCGCAACGAAAGCCACGTAAGACCAACAGCAGTGATTTTTTTTTCTATGTCGAATTGAACCAATGGATGTGGCATTCAGAGTTTATACGTTTCATAAACTTCAAGCTTTGGGTTGACATAATTTGTGTAATAGGCTACAGTAATATTAGTCACTCTGTGCAGAGGATAAAGAATTCATGCTTGTGTGTATTATTACATTTTCAGACATACGTGTCTGCTATTTGTGTTCATATATTAAAAGCCTAAAAGGGGTATCGGAAGTGACGTTATGGGTGCCCCCTCACTGATTGGTCTATTGCTATCCCGCAGAACCCGACGGTGAAGGACCTAATGGGTTTTGGACTCCAGGTGGCCCGTGGGATGGAGTACCTGGCCAGTAAGAAATTCGTCCACAGGGACCTGGCGGCCAGGAACTGCATGTGAGTCCAACATCTGAGTTGTAAACCAAAACACGGCCACCATATATTGGCTCTCGTGTATTGGACCAAGTGTGTATAAATAATCGGAACGTGCCTCCATTTTACATTTTTAACTCATTCATTGCTATTCACAAATGTATTCGGGAATTGAAAATACGACGTTGAGCGCCATTCCCGAATTTATTCGGGTTTTGTTTTTTCATGCTTGGGTGCCGATAAAGCGCTGGCCATGGCCTCTGGCAATATTGTTTCCCTTCCACAAGGGGGCAGAATTTTCTCTTTTTTTCCATGTTAGCGCTTTGTTCTAGCTCAGCTGTTGTTAAAGAGCTCTACAAACCAATACAGTGATACCTTGGCTTAGGAACTTAATCGGTTCCCAGAAAGAGTGTGTAAGGCGAAAAGTGTGTATCCCAAAAATTAATTTCCCATAGGAAAACATTAAAATGAGAATAATCCGTTCCCAGGTCCCCATTAAACATAATTGTCTAATTTTCTAAGCCTTAAAACTACACAAAATATACCGTATTTTATGTATAATAAATGTGCTATGGTATTATATTTAAAGAAATAAGTTGTACTGTATAATAAAGTCATTTTATTTACCTTTGTGATGGTCGTTGATGGCTTGATGGAATGGAGTGACCGGTTTCCTCAGCATTAAATACTTGACGAGGAACGTAGCCTTCTTCTTTCACCATCTTGAGGAATGATCCCTTGTAGGTGCTTTCTCTGCGATAATTTTACCTTGTTCCTCATCGATTGTGTTCTGTTTAGCTAGGTTGATAGCTTTTTGCATCAAGTGTCCAGATGGCTTCTGCGGGTTATTTGTGGCGCCAGATTGATGGGATATTTTAACCTTGCAGTCTACACTGACTTTGAACTATCAAAGTTGAAACTCTCTCACAGTCGTCTGCTTGTCTCTTTAATGTTTAAATCACCTCCCCTCACAGCTGTGTTCTTGACCAATCACGTGGCTTTAACCGAAGACTGGGGGCGGGGAATAGAGGACAAAACAGTCGGCCGCCATTTTCTTGTTAGGAGAACGGGCTCGTTCGCGAACCACACATCACTCATCGTGGCAACTCCGTGTGTATCCCGAAGAATAGTTTGCATGCCAAGGTAAAATTTTCATGAATGTAACGTTCGTAAACCGAAACGTTCGTAAGCCGAGGTATCACTGTAACTCTTTTTTTCAGAGTGTGCTTTAATGCGTCTCATTGCTGACCGTGTCCTTTTACAGAAGAAAACGTTTGACGTTAATTTTGTTTTGTTATTGCTCGGCCAGGCTCGACGAGAGCTACACGGTGAAGGTGGCCGACTTTGGCCTGGCGCGCGACGTCTACGACAAAGAGTACTACAGCGTCCACAACAAGAGCGGCGTCAAGCTTCCTGTCAAGTGGATGGCGCTGGAGAGCCTTCAGACGCACAAGTTTACCGCCAAGTCTGACGTGGTACCAAAACTACATTAAATTCATACCCCAAAAAAATTAATAATCATCACATGACTTATGACGATATGAATAGTAAGAATTTCAATGTGTGTTCACACCTATTTGCGTTTACTTTACAGTGGTCGTTTGGCGTGTTGCTATGGGAACTGATGACCCGCGGGGCGCCGCCCTACTCGGACGTCAACTCATTCGACATTACCGTGTTCCTCCTGCAGGGGCGCCGTTTGTTGCAGCCCGAGTTTTGTCCTGACTCACTGTAAGTGTCATCCCGCATGGGCTTCTGTATTGCAATAATAATAATAATAATAATAATTATTATTATTATTATTATTATTATTATTATTATTATTATGTTTAAAATAATAACAGTAATCAAAATAATAATAATAATAATAATAATAATGTTTAAAATAATAACAGTAATTAAAATAATTATAATTGTAATAATAGCAATGATAATGATGATAATAATAGTACTTTAAATAATAATAGTAATTAAAATACTACTACTAATAATAATAATTAGAATAATACTAATATTAATAATAATAATGTTTAAAATCACTAATTACAATAATAATAATTATAATTATAATTACAATAATAATAATAATAATAGCAATGATAATGATGATAATAATAGTACTTAAAATAATAATAGTAATTAAAATACTACTACTACTACTACAAATAATAATAATAATAATCGGAATAATACTAATATTAATAATATTAATAATATTAATAATAATCATAATAATAATAATAATAATAATGGTAGTTATGATAATAATAGTAATAATAATAATAATTAAAATAATAATAATAATAATAATAATAATAATAATGATTGGATTGGATATGCCTTTATTAGTCTCACAGTGGAGAAATTTCCTTTTCACAGCAGCAAAGTGATGAAAGGAATGAAAGATGATACTTATTTTATTTTGCGGTATATTTATTCTATTTATTCATTTATTCTATTTTTTACTGTATTTTATATTTTGCTAATTTAGTTATTTATTTTTTACTGTATTTTATTTTTTGTTATTTTATTTGTTTTATTGTATTTTATTTCATTTATTTTATTGGGTTACAGTATTTTATTTTGATGTATATTTAGTCTATTTTTTTATTTATTCATGTTTTTATTTATTTATCCATGTATTCATTTATTTTAAATTATTTACTGTATTTGTATTTTTTTTTGTAGATTTATTTGTTGGTTTATTTATTTATCCAGGGGTCATTATTTTGCGCTGATTTCCAAGGGTCCTTCCAAACGACCCCTTTCCCGCTATTCCCGCCTCAAATTGAACCCCCCCATCTTCCTTCCAGCTACACCGTGATGGTGGAGTGTTGGCATCCGAAACCGGAGCGTCGTCCATCCTTCTCCGACTTGGTCTCCAGCATCTCCAATATCTTCTCCAGCTTCAGCGGCGAACACTACGTCCTGCTCAACACCACCTACGTCAATATCGACAAAATGAGTCCTTACCCATCCCTGCTGGTCACTACCGACCCGGGTTCCTCTTCTTCATCTTCGTCCCAACCTTCCACCTCCACCTCCACCTCCCTGACGTCCCACCCGCTCCTGTTTTCCCACCAGGAGCGGGAATGTTGCGCCTGAGGATGACCAGGGAAGAACTACTGTTGTGTCCCAACACTGGACAGAGGACAAGCTCTAATGGACAGAGGACAAGCTCTTAATGTAAATAGGTTGTTGATCGGAAAGAAGCTTTGCTTCCTTCTTCTTAATGTGAATTTTGTTCATCGGGGAAAAAAATGTTCCATAAATGAGACAGATGTCAACGGTTCAGCTATTTTTTCCCTCAATTTTTATTGTATTTTTTCATCCCCGCATATGAATGGACCATGATGGCAAATTTTTGAGTCAAGGCACTACGTTTTGGTGATCATCGAAATGATCATACTGACACTTCTGAATCACACGGGGCAGATTTTCTAGAAATGACCCCACCCCCCCAAAAAAAAAAAATTAAATCACAACATTTTTAGTTTTACATCTGTGTAAGCTCTCAGTCGTACAGGAGTGGTCCATCGATGAAAATGTTTTTTTTTCAGTCGTCATCTGTACTTCTATGAAGGTGTCGGATGTTTCGCTCCTCATCCGAAAAGCTACGTCAGCGAACTAAAATTGTGCTGGTAACTCTGGCCCTATATGTTATTCATCTCGCAGTTGAGAAATTTACATTTCACAGCAGCAAAGTTATAAAAGGAACAGGAAAGGAAAGAAAGAAGTACAACAAACCTGATCGAAAACGGATGTGTTCAAAAACCAAAACAGCACTTTCCAATATAATCAATGTAATGTTTTTTTAATCCGTTCCAAGTCTAGAATTTTTTTTTACAAAATACAGGAGCTGCTGGAAAAACGGTCACTCTCGCAGCGCCATCTTGAAGTCAAATGAACCAAAAAAAACTAAATAACAAATAATTTGACAACGCAGACACATTCTTCAACACTTGCTGTACCCTCTTTGTGACATGAAGCAGTTCTAGATGAAAGATATATCCATAATGTTGTATTGATAGTTGTATTATAATTAATATTTATTTTTATTATTATTATTATTGTTATTATTATTGGGCAGAGTGAACGCTGGCGCGAATGGCTGCCGCTGCTCACCTGCACACAAGAAAATATCCCGTGACTGTAAAGTGTCCTTGAGAGTTTTGAAAGGCGCTTACAAATGAAATGGATTATTATTATAGTGGACAGAAGTGGCCGAGCCAGACCATGAAGTTTATTATGTTGGTTCAAAACTAACTCTTCTGTCAGTCATGAGAGTTTAGAAGAAAAAAAAAAATTCTCAAGTTAATTAAAAAAAGACCCTTTAAAATATGAAAAATATGCAGGACAGTGCAAAAAAAAACTACTTTTAAAAAAATATGTCAACACTGAAAAAAACGACAAATACAGACCATTAGGGATACCAGCACAACTTTAGTTCGCTGACGAAGCTCTTTGGATGAGGAACGAAACGTCCGACACCTTCAAAGAAGTACAGATTATAGCTGAAGAAACCTTTTCATCGATTTTTTTTGTTTTGTTTTTGTTTTGTGGCCACATCGACTGAACTGAATGTTGGCTCTGAGAAGAAAATATCTGTATTATAACTTGTAATGTCGACGCCATGACGACGAACTCACTGCCATGTTGTAAATAAAAAAATAAATAAATGAAACACGTCGAGTCATGTCGAGCCTCATGTTGTCCGCTTTTATTGTGGAAAAAGTGCGTGCAGACAATGTCTCTTATGTGTGTGTGTGTGTCTGGGGGGGAGGGGCGTCAAAACAAGCCTGGAGGTACATGTTCATCTCCTCTTACGAATCGATCCACATCACTTTCCTCCGCGCATGCTAATTACATGAACACACCTGTCCGCCAGGTGAACGCACCATACTCGTGTACTAATTACACGCGTGTGAATTATAGCCGCTGTCATTCTTTTTATTTATTTTGTTTGAATAGCTGGCGCGCCGAATCGACGTAATCATACACTGATAGCTATCTATTGGCTGGCTGGCTATCTCGCTAGCTATATATTAGCTACGTAGCTATCTGTTGGCTATCTAGCTGTGTAGCTGTCTAGCTGGCTGGCTATCTAGTTAGCTATCTGTTGGCTATCTATTAGCTGGCTAGCTAGCTTTCTATCTATTTGAGTTATTTCTGGGTTGGGTGAACGCTGGGGCGTGTGGTTGCCGCTGCTCATCTACAGGAAAACCTATCCTGTCACTGTAAGGTGAGCTTGAGAGTTTTGAAAGGCGCTTATAAATGAAATGTATTATTATTATTATTATTATTATTATTATTATTCAGGTCCGTTTTATCTCAGTCGTGACTGTGAGCCTCTTAGGATGTTGCTAATAGCTATCTATTCGCTAGCTATTAGCTATCTATTCTATATATTCTATATCATCAGTCAGTTTATTGGTGTTTTGCATTTGACTAAAAATATCATCCTGCGTGTTTTGGGTATTTTAGATGCTATAAAACGTTTTTCTGATGTCAGTTAAGAGACAAAAAAAAGTGGTGTCGGTTGTCCTTTAACACTACCACCTCTCTCCACTTCTTCGCTAAGCAGTTGTAACCCAAGAACGCACACATTTGAGCGACAGCAAACATCCTGTTGGACAGCTTTCCAAATCAATATGTTCTTCTTACAACAGTTTGCAGATGATGCGAAGAAGATAAAGTCCCTTTTTAAGGAGACCTTTGCACACAATGAGCGATGACAACTGAGCGGTGGTCGTCATCCGAGTGTTGTTTACATGGCGGCACAAAGCCAGTTAAGCTAAATCGCTAAACCCCCACTTTTTTTTTAACCTGTTGTCACGTGATGCGTGTGGACACGCCCACTTTGGGATGAATAAGATCAATGTTTTTAATCCCGTGAATGTAAAGTGTCCTTGGGATTTTTTAAAGGCGCTTGGAAATAAAATGAATTATTATTGTTAATAATAAGACAATAGAGTTTATGACAAATTCGCCCACATGTGTACCAATCTTGGAAGAAAATAGTGACGTGTGTATATAGTATTCAGGAAGTGTGCCAACCATGCTGCATTCATAGACCTGGGAAATCTGGTTGTTAAAGCTGAAAGTGGTACAAATTTGAAAATGAAATGGTCCAATGTAAACTTTTAAATTTAAACCCCATGACAAGAAAAAGATGCCTCTACAATCATGCAATTCTACACCCCCGGACCCCCACTCCCCACGCAGCCAGAATTTAAACATTTCCCATTTTTCACGTACATGGAATGCAGCATTAGGTACTCTAGTGTACTTAATAGATCATCGAGATTTTTTTTTCTCAGTGGGATCCCGTGGAACAAAGCCCACTTGCGGATCCTGGTGAGCGATGAGTCCTGATCCATGAGGTACCGTTTCAAACACATATTTTGTGTGCGTTATCGCGAGATAACGCCAACAAAGGAATGTCAAGTAACATTCTGACCTACTGAGTCAACGTGCACCCATTCGAAGATCTTAATGGGCTTTGGCATGAGAGAAAGCAGGGAGGCGGATGGCACCGAGTGGTAACACACGCGCATGCATATTACGCACACACACACACGTATACACTAACGCGTGCGCGCGCACACGCACGCAACACACACACACACACACACACATAGAACGCCCCTATTGACAGCCTGTACATGTATTGTCTTGTATTGTTTATATGTGACGCCGCCATTGACATCAACAATTGATGTTTTGTAGCCATTTTCAGTTGAGATCAGCTTACATTCCTCATATGGGCCCCGTCTGATTTTCCACACCTGAATCATTCCACCATCACTCATCCAAATGTGTCAAAAGGACAGGGAGTGTGGGCACACGTAGTCAGGAATTCCAAGGGAGTGCAAGTCGTTGTCGGACCCCTGATGAGAGCTCAAATCTTCTCCTAACTTTTCATATCTGCTTTTAACCTCTCATATCTAGTTGAGCGTAAGACGCGCAGACAGACACGGTGAAACTGGAGTGTGTATATATATATATATATATATATATATATATATATATATATATATATATATATATATATATATATATATATATATATATATACACAGTGATACATTGGCTTACGAACTTAATTGGTTCCCAGACAGAGTGTGTAAGGTGAAAAATGTGTATCCCAAAAATTAATTTCCCATAGGAAACCATTAAAATGAGAATAATCCGTTCCCAGGTCCCCATAAAATATAATGTTCTACTTTCTAATTTTCTAAGCCTTAAAACAACACAAAATATACCTTATTTTATGTATAATAAATGTGCTATGGTATTAAAATTTATTATAATTGAATAAATAAACTGTACTATAGAATAAAGTCGCTTATTTTACCTTTGTGATGGTCGTTGATGGCTTGATGGAATGGAGTGGCCGGTTTCATCAGCATTAAACACTTGATGAGGAACGTAACCTTCTTCTTTTACCATCTTGAGGAATGATCCCTTGTAGGTGCTTTCTCTGTGATAATCGTATCTAGTTTTTCATCAATTGTGTTCTGTTTAGCTGGGTTGATAGCGTTTTGCATCAAGTGTACAGATGGCTTTTGCGGGTTGTTTGTGGAGCCTGATTTATGGGATATTTTAACCTTGCAGTCTACACTCTGCCTTTGAACTATCAAAGTTGAAACTCTCTCACTGTCATCTGCCTGTCTCTTTAATGTTTAAACCGCCCCACCTCGCTGCTGCATTCTTGACCAATCACGTGGCTTTAACCAAAGACTGGGGGCGGGGAATAGAGGACAAAAACAGTCGGCTGCCATTTTGTTGTTAGAAGAACGGGCTCGTTCGCAAACGACACATCACTCATTGAGGCAGCTCCGTGTGTATCCCAACAAAAGTTTGTATGCCAAGGTAAAATTTTCAGAACTTTACCGTTCGTAAACCAAAAAGTTCGTAAGCCAAGGGGTTTGTAAACCGAGGTATCACTGTATATCACAATGCACCAATCTTTTTTATATACAATTTGAACTTTTTTTAAACTCATTCACTGCCATTCAGAAATTTATTTGGGAATTGAAAATATGACGGAGAGCGCCATTGTCACGATCTGGTTGGCGACCAACTGTTGGCGCTGTCGGCCCCGCCTCCACCTGCACAGGTGTTGGTCGTTCCAATCAGACTCCCAGCACGACCATTCGTTGTCGGGTGATTGTATGTGTTTGCTTCACCCTGTCAGATTTGTTCCTGCTGACTTTATTTAATACAATTTGTCACTTACACCCTGCTTCTACCTCCTGCCTACTTTTTTGGGATCCACCACTATCACCACCTTGCAAACCCTGACAGCCATTCCCGAATTTGTTCGGGTTTTGTTTTTTTTCTTGTTTGGGTGCTTTTTTTTCCATGTTAGCGCTTTGTTCCAACTTCAGCTGTTGTTAAAGCGCTATATAAACCAATATGTATGTATTGCATTGTATTTTAGACATCTGCCCTCATTTCAAGCTCATATAACTCCAGATCCATATAACTTAGGAATTAACTCTTTTTTTTAGATGAAAGAAGAGAATCTAAGGTTTCTCACTGTGCATTGAATGTTTATGTCATCCTAAAACTCAATATTCTGTGGGTCCTGGAATTCAAGTGACAATGACAAAAACCCTGGCACTGGAATGGACACATTTTTGGACGTCGGGCAATAAATGAGTTTAGTAAAAAACAGATTTTGAACTCCTGCAAACGTCAGACCAAAATCCCAAAGTGATTTCCAGGCAATACTGGAAGGAGTTGGCGGGCGAATGTTGTATCAGGTTTTTGCCTTTTGTCTGCTCTTTGTGTTTTTTTGAGCTTCCCGAACTCTAATGAGCGATCCTGATGAGGTCTACAGCACTTTTTCCACCGATTTGCTTTTTTGGAAAAGTGACTAATGCCAAGAAGTTGGTGAGGTCAGTAGAAATAAAAAAACACCATCTTGCTTATGCATCACAATGTCACATTGAGGCTTCTTACTCACCTTTTAATATGATCACTTTTTGCTATACCATGTAGCAGTCTCACGGCTATCAGTTTGCGTCTCCACCTCTTTGTGCTCACAAGCGCCACCAAGGTCATTCTCGGAGACCCCAAAAAAAAAAAGATACACTGTTACACTTTCATCCTCACACTTCATTATACTCCATCTTTGATCTCAACCTCGAGGTGATGATCGTCCAGGCGGCCATCTTGTCATGACTCAGCAGAGGCTGACACTGAGTCACAGAAGACCCCTTTCACAAGTCCTCAATGCTGCTTTGAGTCTCTTTGTGGCACACCGCGGGATATTTTCACATTTGAGGCCGCTCGAAAGCCTCCTCGGGCTTTTGTTGTTATTTTATATCCCTGGCTAGTTTGCATGACGACGCGTGTGGCAACTGGAGGTGCCTCCTAGCAAGAAATAAACTCCTCTAAACTGCTCCAAAAGTAAACAAGATATCTTGCATCAGGATATAATGTGATGCTATGTGATATGATAAGATTTAATGTGATACTGTAAAATAAAACATACTGCACATCACCATAACACTTAGAATGCTGGGAACAATTGTTTTTATCGTATCATACATGGTAACTACATTAAAATTGAAAACGCACGCACACACAAAGACACCCGTTTTTATAATGGCCTGGAGAGTTTAGTACCTTGGTAGCAGAATGCTTTGAAATGTTGTCAAAGTGTTACCTGATACTTTTTGGCCTGAGAACAAAAACGTCAAGTATATGAGTATTTCTGAAAACAATGGGGGGGATCGGTTCCCTCCCCAAAATGCACAAATTTTGCCAGAGCATAGTGTGTTCGTGGGATATTGGACTATTCATACTATTGTGTAGCTGAGAGTAGCCCATCGTAGTTTATTTTAAATGTATGAAATAATTAAGAGGAGTACTGCGGTGCCTGTAGGAGCGAGTCACTGGACTTTGAAGTTTTTCGGCAGTTTGGAGAAACGGAGATAAGGCTGAAACAAATTAATAGCATTTAAATTCATCGTTGAGATAAAGATGTTCAGAGATGCGAATGTTTTCAAACAAATTAATAGCCTTTAAATTCATTGTAGAGATAAAGATGTTTCGAGATGCGAATGTTTTGTGTTGTCGGATCACTTTGGAATACGTGCTTGTGTGTTGTGTAAAATCTTTTCCCACTGCATAGAGTTACGTCACATTATTTGCTCATCATGAGGTGAAAAAAGTCATAGGGAGTTAGGCATGGCTAGTTAGGGAAAAGCCGAAAGGAAAAGAAGAGTTAGAACTAACTTGTTTAAAGTCCCTACAGTCATATCGTTTAACCAAATAAATTTCTCCACTGCGAGACTATTAAAGGCATATCCAATCCAATCCAATCCAATCCAACCACAGCATTTTTCTTCAATGTCACTGGACTTTAATCAACGATTAATCAACATTCTGTCTTCTACCCCCATCTAGTGGAGAAGCATGGAAGTAGCCCAAACAAAGAGTCACTGGCAGAGAACGTGTATTCGATTTGATTTTTTATTTTTAATAATAATACATTTTATTTCTAAGCACATTTCAAAACTCTCAAGGACACTTCACAGGCCTGGGTTAAACATGTTTTTCTGCGGTTGAGCTGCGGCAGCCATTCGCCCCAGCTTCACTCCACCCGGAAGTAACTCAAATTTTTATATTCTGACGTGAGTTGCGTTGTGTTGTTAATTTTTTACATATACGTATATCCCCCCCCCTTTCAATAAAGTCATTTTATTTATATGCATAAAACAAACTCGTATAGATACCGTTGCTATTATTATTATTATTATTATTATTATTATTATTATTATTATTAATGGTTTTGTGCACCGGTGGATTGATGAAATATTCCGCACGGTGCTTGTAAGCATCGATTTGTGTTTTGTTTTGTTTTTACTTTAAGTTACTTCCGGGTTGAGTGAAGCTGGCGCGTGTGGCTGCCGCTGCTCAAATATCCTGTGACTGTAAAGTGTTCTTGAGAGTTTTGAAAGGTGCTTAAAAATGAAACCTATTATTATTATAAATCAAATTTATTAGTATTATTATTCCAGTCACCCTGTGTCTGTGTGCCCGCGTGCGCGCGCAGATGGCCCCTGTGCACGAGGCGAGACAAACTGAAGGGAACCACCCATGTGATGACGTCACATCGGTCTGACAAGCTGGTGGTGCCGGATGAAAAGATGGCGGATCAAGACGAGCCGATCAGCAACGAGGATAAGGTACGAAGACTTTTTAATCACTTAAACAACGTGCTTTTGGGATTAGACGAGCCGTGGTTTTCTCAGGTGGCACCCGGTCATGTTTTGGGCGTGCTTCGAGTGACGATCGTCTTTATTTAACGAGCGGAATTCGCGGGCCTGCCTGCCGCCGCCACTCTTCTTATTTTTAGCTCAACTTCCGCTCATTTAAGCGAAGCTCCGAACGGAGACTCCTTGTACGGCGCTAGCTGAAAATAGGACCACCGTTGTTGTTTTAAAATCAGTCGAGAGAATATATCCCGCATCATTTTGCTGCGTTGCGCGTCGCTTGTTGTCTGTCTTTGCAATGTTTTTTTTTGCGACGTTAGCTCCCGTAATTTAGCATTTAGCCGCTCGGTGGCTAACATTTAGCCAAACTGACTAACACGCCCTTTTGCTGTTTTCATGCCCATTTTTTGTTTTATTCGATTCCGATCGTATTTGCGGCACAATTCAAAAACGTGTGTAACCTCTTATGTGTTTAGGTGCGTAGTTCACTAGTCACGACGTTTGAGGAAGTTGCTTGGAAGAGGCGCATATGTGTTGGTCGTCGAAACATAATTATTGCCTACCTTTATGGACGTATCTTATAACAAGCTGCTTTATTGAACTTATTGGTCCATTAAACAAACTGTCAACTACCTTGACCAACTGGTTTTTACGAAATGTAAAACAACACGTATTGCCGTTTTCGTGTGCCTTTGAGGGGCTTGTCTCTTGACATTGTTTTTATTTGCTTTTTCCTCTCTTCGGTTCTTTTTATTTATCTAGCTAATCAGCTACCAAGCAAGCTATTTGCTATCTATTTGCTGTTTAGCTGGATAGAAGGCTATCAGCACAAGACATTTTCACTTCTTTCTTTCGTCCCAATTAGCTGTTTTTGGTCTTTTCTCTTGACTTTATTTTTAATTCTTTTTTTCCTCTCTTCACTTCTTTTTATTTCTCTCGCTATCCGGCTATCTATTTGCTATATAGCTGGCTATCTAGCAAGCTATCTATTAGCTATCTAGCTGGTTAGATATCTAGCTAGCTATCTAGTTATCTATTAGCTATCTACTCCTCTGGCAGTTCAGTCACAACATGTCAACATTTTCACTTATTTCTTTTAGTCCTATTTGGCTTTTTTTGTCTTTTCTCTTGACTTTATTTTTATTTCTTTTTTCCTCTCCTCACTTCTTTTTATTTCTCTAGCTATCCAGCTAGCTAGCTATCTGTATTGTGTATGTCTCTATTTGCTATCTAGCTGGCTATCTAGTTATCTATTAGCTATACAGCTATCTCGCTGGCTATCTATCTAGCTATCTTTTAGCTATCTACTCCTCTGGCCGTTCTGTCACAACATGTCAACCTTTTCATTTCTTTTTTTTCGTCCAAATTAGCGATTTTTAAATCTTTCTCTTGAATGTATTTTTAAATCTTTTTTCCTCTCTTCACTTCTTTTTATTTATGTCGGTATCCAGCTCACTCGCTAGCTAGCTATCTACTTTCTATATATTTGCTAGCTAGCTGTCTATCTATCTAGCTATCTATTAGCTATATAACTATGTAGCTGGATAGATTGCTATCTAGCTAGCTATAGATTAGCTATCTAGCTGGCTAGCTATCTATGAGCTATCTTGTTGGCCAGCTAGCTATCTAGCGAGCTATCTATTCGCCATCTCTTAGCTAGCTAGCTAGTTTTGTGTCTATTTGAGTTACTTACGGGTTGAGTGAACGCTGGCGCATGTGGCTGCCGCTACTCACCCACAAAACATATATCCTGTGACTGTAAAGTGACCTTGAGAGTTTTATTATTATTATTATTATTATTATTATTTGTTTTTTTATAACAGTTTTTGTGAGCCACATCGATTTGTGACACCAACAAAATAGAACAACATCGATTTCAAGTGAAGATAAATCAGCTCTATGGTGGTTGTTCTGATATTCAAAGCACTTGTGTAGAAACAACCAAATCTCGATTTAACACCTTAAAACAGACAGCTGGCAAGGATTGTTAGGTGTGTCGCCACAAAGCAAGAATGTTCCAAGAATGCCTTGTCGACTCTGGCTTTTCATGTCGGTGCTTGTGAGTCTTTGTTGTCGGATTCTCACTAAGTCATTTTTCAACTTGTGGACGAAAAGTATTTGGAGGCGGAGACTTTTGTTTTAATTCCGGGTTCCAACTGTCAACTTTCAAGCTTGTCCCTTTTGAGAGGTACTGAACCATACATTTTGACACGGATTTGAGTTTGACAATGACAACCTGAAAAAAAATGAATGAACACAACATGCACATGCTCTCATATGCACCGTGACAGCCGGCCGCACCTTCCTACCGCCGACCGACATGCGAGAACCTGGCCGGGCGGTTGCACGCCCGGCAAGTCTTTCTCAGCACATTTTCATGTCCTTATATGGTTGAGTGCCATGTGGGAGGGGAGGGGGGTTGGGGTAATTGGGCCGTCTTTTTTGTCATGTGATCGAGAAACGGGATGTGTCGCGCAAAAGCGGCAGCGGAGAAATGGAGATGGGGAAATTCTGCGTGTGGGCACATGCCACATTGACCAACGTGAATTAGGTTCTTCCCTCAACCACTTATTTATGTATTCATTCTCTTTACATGAAGAAAAAAAACATATACAGTGATACATTGGCCTACGAACTTAATTGGTTCCCAGACAGTGTGTCAGGCCAAAAGTGTGTATCCCAAAAATTAATTTCCCATAGGAAACCATGGGAATGAGAATAATCCGTTCCCAGGTGCCCATAAAACATAATTTTCGACTTTCTAATTTTCTAAGCCTTAAAACTACACAAACTATACCTTATTTTGTGTATGATAAATGTGCCATGGTATTATAATTAAAGAAATAAACTGTACTATATAATAAAGTCGTTTTATTTACCTTTGTGATGGCTTGATGGAATGGATGGAATGGAGTGGCCGGTTTCAGCAGCATTAAACACTTGATGAGGAACGTAAGCTATTTCTTTCACCATCTTGAGGAATGATCCCTTGTAGGTGCTTTCTCTGTGATAATTTTATCTAGTTCCTCATCAATTGTGTTCTGTTTAGCTGAGTTGAGAACTTTTTGCATCAAGTGTACAGTTGGCCTGTGCTGGTTGTTTGTGGAGCCTGATAGATGGGATATTTTAACCTTGCAGTCTACACTCTACCTTTGAAGTATCAAAGTTGAAACTCTCACTGTCGTCTGCCTGTCTCTTTAATGTTTAAACCAACCCACCTCACTGCTGCGTTCTTGACCAATCACGTGGCTTTCACCAAAGACTGGGGATGGGGAATAGAGGATAAAAACAGTCAGCTGCCATTTTGTTGTTAGAAGAACGGGCTCGTTCGCGAACGTCACATCACTCATTGAGTCAACTCCGTGTACGAAAAAAATTCATATGCCAAGGTAAAGTTTGTATGCCAAGGTAAAATTTTCATAACTGTAACGTTCGTAAACCGAAAACTTCGTAAGCCGAAAACTTCGTAAGCCAAGGGGTTCGTAAACCGAGGTATCACAGTATATAAAAAAAATATTTGACAAGCAAACATTGTACAATCTCGAGTCAGAATGTTGATCTTGCCATTTGTCTAAACCTCCATTTTGTGTCTTGCCCTGCAGTTGCGCATCGCTGCTGCATTTGTCATCCATGCCCCACCAGGAGAGTTCAATGAAGTTTTCAATGGTAAGTTTTATGCTTTTTATCATCATCATCATTATCCCTCCTGTGCAACATTTACATAATCTTCCCTGTGCTTTCGTACATTTTTCATTCCACGTTTTTAATGTATATAAATTAGAAAATATTATTGCCATCTTGAAGTGAAAACAACAACAAAAAAACTAGAAAACTATAAAACAATAGTCATTCAATCTTAAGCACTTTCTGCACCCTCTTTGTTGTATGAAGCAATTCTATATGAAAGAGGAGAGGATTTTTTATTCTATACCTGGCACTGCAATGCGTACTACAATTTTGGCCAGCTAGCATGTCACACACTCGCACAGCAATCTACCGCGTGGCTACACTCAATACAGTAGTTATAATAATAATAATACATTACATTTTAAACGCCTTTCAAAGCTCTCAAGGACACCTCAACATCTCCTGTAGTGCTGTACACTGCTTTTCTCCTTCGTCGTCCGCCTGAGTCCGAGCGTGTATGTCGGGCGACCTCTTCTGGCCGTTAGCAGGGAGAGCAATTTTTCAACAGCGCGTTCAACAGTAATAACAATTCGTAATAGGAAATCTAAAACGATTAAAAACGACACTAAAAGGTAAGTATAACATTTATAAATGAACTGCACAGTAAACAGTTTTGTATATATTACAGGTACAGTTATACAGTAATAAAAAAAAATATAATACGAAATATAAAATGATAAAAATGACACTAAAAATTATAAATGAACAGTTTGGTATATAATATTATTCAATCGCCAATTGTATACTGTCTTGTCGTGTAAATATCACGTCGGCCAATTTGAATGGATTTCGACATACGACCGTTTAATTTACGACCGTTTTGTCGGAACGGAACCCTGTCATAACTCGGATGTTACCTGTATATAGCGAGTATTGTGACTTATGGCCCGTACGTGCAGTTGATTGAGAGCTGCCATTAATGCATTGTTTGAGATAAACTGTAAAATGAGCCCACAGGGACAGCTGAACGTGTCATTAAAGCTTTGTCCCATCTTGATAAGTGGCTCTAGAGGGGGTCATTGGGGGGGTGCCATGTTTTTCTATGCATTTCAGTTGGTCTTATCTCCCCTTGACAGTTACACACAGCCATACTTCACAATCAATCAATCCTCTTTCCGCCACTTGGTCCACTGTGATAATTAAAGGACAACCGACGTCACTTTTTTGTTTTTTAATTGACATCAGAAAAACGTTTTATAGCATCTAAAATACCCAAAATACGCAGTATGATATTTTTAGTCAAATGCAAAACACCAATAAAAATGACTTAAAGTGTCCAAAATCTGCAAATAAATTGAGCTGCGAATTGGGCATTTTCAGAAAATCCCACCCCCAGTTTGTGACGTCACAAGACTCAAAACAATCAAGAGAATCAAAACAATGGTTTCAGATGCGGAGAATATGCTTTCTTGTTACACATCCAGTTATGAATATGATTCAAATAGTTCTGAAGAGGAAAGCATACATGTTTGCAATCGATTAAGGACTTTATTTGTTCCATTTTGAGGCAACATTGGGGGGAAATCTCTCACCCAAAAAAAGAGGCACAAAATGGCGACCTCCTGTGGCCACCTCCGTTTCCACAGGCTGATAAATTCCTTATATGGAGCTTGGACACCCTCTTCTGGCGGCTTTTGGGTGCAACACGAGGTCCCCAGACCAAACAAGTACAGCAAAATACATTGACGTGATGGAAGGACCGCTACAATGCGTCTTTTTTTACGGTCAGGGGCAGTCCTTTAGTGACGTCACATACCGACTCGTCACCAACTCAAAAACGAGACTTCCTGAATAAACGTAAAATATAGCTATATGCGGTGCAATCTTTGTAAAATCCGCTCAGTAGAAGTCATTTGAAGCCATTTTACAAATTATGGACACAACTTGTACGGAGACGTCGGTTGTCCTTTGAAGGATTTAACACCCCGTCCCACTCTGCTCAATTGAATGACCCCACTACCCCCACCACCACCTAATCCCTCCTTTTCTCCTTTGCTATGTTTGTAGATGTGCGATTGCTGCTCGACAATGACAATCTCCTCCGAGAAGGCGCGACCCAGTAAGTGATCCCCTCGCGCAGCTGTGGTAAAAGAATTGCAATCTGTTCAAAAGGTTCACGGGTGTCTTTAGTTCAATTTTGAAACTAGTCTTTTCTGCATGCCTAGTGAGTTTCTCTGCCCGAGATGATTTGGGTGGTTGAATATCTAAAGCCACTTTTTTAAGTGACTAAATGACAATCCGAAATGGAAATGTTTCATCATGAAAAACACATTATAAATGCAATGTTTATAAATGAAATATATTATTATTTTTTTTTTTTTATTGTTTTTTTTTTTAAATTATTTTTATTATAAAAAAAGTTAATGGAGATACTCATTTGTCATTTTCATTCACTGTTTTCCCCCCCTCCTTCCTTTGCAGTGCATTTGCACAGTACAACTTGGACCAGTTCACCCCCGCGAAAGTTGAGGGCTACGATGACCAGGTGAATTTTATTTAAAATCTTTTTTTTTTTTTTTTACTTCTCTAAAAGATTCAAATCAAATCAAATCGCACGATTCTGTGCCTCGCATTCCTGCCCTTAACTCATTCACTGCCAGACGATGTGGAAAAATATGTCCGCTCCCGTGTCATTGTCACTTGAATTCCAGGACCCCTACAATATTGAGTTGTAGGACTACATAAACATTCAATGCAGCGTTAGAAACCTTAGACTGTCTTCTTTCATCACAAAAAAAAAGTTAATTCCTAAATTGTATGAGTCCGGAGTTATATAAGCTTGAAATGAGGGTGGCTGTCCAAAACACAATACATACATATTGGTTTATATAGGGATAGAACAACAGCTGAAGCTACAACAAAGCGCAGACATGGAAAAAAGGGAAATACTAACCCTTGTGGAAAAAAAAAAAAAACATTGCCAGAGGCCATGGCCAGCGCTTTATCAGCACCCAAGCATGAAAAACCAAAACCCGAGTCAATTCAGGAATGCCGCTCTACGTCCCATTTTCAATTCCCGAATAAATTATTGAATGGCAGTGAATGAGTTAATGGCACCCTTGTCGATGTACCGCAATTTATTCAGCAACAACAGCAACGATTGCAGAGTTGTTACATCTGTGTGTCATCATGTCTCAGCGTTCCCACTCCGTGCCTTAATTCCCTCCGCGCTGAAGTGTTGATGTACATGACAACGCCATGGAAGGGTCGTTGCGCAGTCGTTTTTATGCCTGCTTCACTAATAGGCCACGACATCAGTAACACAATATGTAATTTTTTTTATGGCTTAAAGGACAACCGACACCACTTTTTTGTTTCCTAACTGACATCAGAAAAACGTTTTATAGCATCTAAAATACCCAAAACACGTAGGCACATGTTAGTCAAATGCAAAATACCAATAAAAATGAGTTCAAGTGTCCCGAAACTAATTCAAACTGACCCCGGAAATGGCGAGTTTCAGAAGGTCCCGCCCCCTTGGTCGTGAGGTCACGCCAGGACGTCCTGCCTTGCTCTATAATCAAAACAATGGCTTCAGATTTGCAGAAGATGCTTTCTTGTTACTCACCCAGTTATGAATATGATTCAAATAGTTCTGAAGAGGAAATCATAAATGTTTGCAATCGATTAAAGAAGTCCTTCCGTATCAATTTGAGCCGTCAGTACTCCAATTTAGAATCCCAGAAAATGGACAAGATGGCGCCCAAACTCCGTTGGAAATGGGCTAATTTGTCCACTCGGAGTTCGTGTCAACTAGTATCAAATAGTAGTCTTGCTGCAACACACAACAATTGACCATCGCGTTATTTATGTGTTTTCCTTCTAATTTCGCCATCAACACGAAGTTTTCAGACCGAACAAAGTACCCAAAAGGCATTGTGTGTCGCTTTCTCGGTCAGGGGCGTTCCTGACGTCATTCATGTCAGGCATCGTCACCAACTCGAAAACAAGACTTCCTTAATATTCAGCGCGAGTCTTAAAACGTAAAACATAGCTCTATGCGATGGAATCTTTGTAAAATACGCTCAGTCAAAGTCATTTCAAGTGATTTGACAAATTATGGACACAACTTGTATGGAGGTGTCGGTTGTCCTTTAAGAGGAAGAAAAAAATAATAATTTCCCCCCAAAAAAAGATAAATTCATTGAAATGCATTTTATCTTGGCAGGTCTTAATCACAGAGCACGGGGATCTGGGGAACGGCCGCATGCTGGACCCCAAGAACAAGATCTCCTTCTCCTTTGACCACTTGAGGAAGGAGGCCAGCGACCCCCGGCGTCACGATGTGGACGTCTCCATTGAGGAGTGGAGGAGCGCCGTGGACACCGCCGTCAGGGCTTACGTCAAGGAGCACTACCCGAACGGAGTCTGCACTGTACGATTTGAAAATTCATCATGATTAATTCATTTACTGCCTTTCACAAATTTATTTGGGAATTGAAAATATGACGTCGAGCGCAATTCTCGAATTGGTTCTGATTTTGTTTTGTTTTTTTTCAAGCTAGGGTGCCGATAATGTGCTGGTCCTATTTTTTTTTTCATCCACAAGGGGCAGCATTTCCCTTTTTTCCATTTTAGCACTTTGTTCCAGCTTCAGATGTTGTTAATAATAATAATCTGTTCCATTTATAAGTGCCTTTCCAAACTCTCAAGGTCACTTTACAGTCATAGGATAAGTTTTTCTGTGGGTGAGCAGCGGCAGGCACACTTGCCAGCACTCACTCAACCCGAAAGTAACTCAAATGAATAGAAAGCAAGCTAGCTAATAGATAGCAAATAATAATAATAAATTTATAAGCGCCTTTCAAAATTCTCAAGGACATAGCTAATAGATAGCTAGCTAGAAAGCTATATAGAGAGTAGATAGCTAGCTAGATAGCGAATAGATAGATAGCTAGTTAGGTAGCTAGCGAGATATTGTTCAAGCCCCACAAACTTTGGGAACTGAACCCTCTGTGTGTGGAATGAGCTTTCTATCAACTAGCTAGCTAGCTATCTATTAGCTATCTACCTAGCGAGCTAGCTATTAGCAATATAGCTAGCTAGCTATTTGAGTCAGATAACATATTAGCTATCTAGTTAGCTAGCTATCTAGCATTCATTTAGCTAGCTAGCTAGCTTTCTATCGTTTTCAATTATTCTGGGTTGAGTGAAAGCTGGCGCGTGTGGCTGCCGCTGCTCACCCACAGAAAAACTTATTCTGTGACTGTAAAGTGACCTTGAGTTTTGAAAGGCGCTTAGAAATCAAATGAATTATGATATAAACCAGCATGTATTGCATTGTATTTTGCTCAACCGCCCTCATTTCAAGATCATATAACTCCAGATCCATATAATTTAGCAATTACCTCTTTTTTTCTGATGAAAGAAGATAGTGTAAGGGTTCTAACGCTGCATTGAATGTTTACGTCGTCCTAAAACTCAATATTCTCTGGGTTGTGGAATTTAAGTGACAATGACAAAAACCCTGGCACTGGATTGGACACATTTTTGCACATATCTGGCAGTGAATGAGTTAATGTAATACCTTTTTTTTTCTTCCTCAAACCACACCCAAAATATTGGGGTATTTTGATCCCCTATTGTAAAATTGCAACTTTTCTCAAATTCTACTTACTTTCAGACATGTGTCCTCAAAACTATGTCAATTTTTTTTCTCGCCTCTCAGATTTACGGCAAAACCATCGATGGGCATCAGACCATCATCGTGTGCGTCGAGTGCCATCAGTTTCAGCCCAAAAACTTCTGGTACCTTTCATTTCTTTTATTTACCCAATCAGCAAATGGAATTTCTGTCAAAAATTATTAATTACGGTGAGACCTCAACTTACAAACTTTATTGGTGCCCAGACAGAGGCGAAACGTGTGTATCTAAAAAAAAAAAATCTCATAGGAAACCATTAAAATGGGAAAAATTCGTTCCCGGGTTTCCATAAAATATACTTTTCAACAAAATAAGCCTTAAAACTACACATAACATACCTTATTCTATGTATAATAAATGTGCTATTGTATTGTAATGAAAGAAATACACTGCATTCTATCATAAAGTCACTTTATATACATTTGTGATGGTCATTTATGGCCTGGCGTATGGAATGGCGTTGGAGGTCAAAGGGAATTGCTGTTTGGAAAGAGAGGTACATTACATGAAGCCTGTAATTAAAGAAATAAACTGTGCTGTAAAATAAAGTTTTATTTACCTTTTTGATGGTCATTGATGGCTTATGGAAGGAAAGTCACCTTCCATATGGACTGTTAACTTAACCTCTGGTGCTGTTCGGTCGTGTGCTTCCGCCGAAGATCACTCCGCCAGCCGTGGTGGGTGTGTATTATGAAAATAGTGCTTATTATAAGGTTTAATTTCCATAAATTTGACGTTTGTAAGACGAAAAGTTTGTAAGATTAAGGTGTTTGTAAGTTGAGGTCTCACTGTATTAATTAATTTTCTTCTTCGCTGTTTAGGAATGGACGCTGGAGGTCAGAATGGAAATTCACCATCTCCCCATCCACCACCGAGGTGGCGGGAATCATGAAAATTCAGGTACGTTGGACGCGTCGGCTAATGTCGTTGGCACTCGAGCACCCGCTTACGGTGTCCTCCTCGTCCCAACCCGTCCAGGTTCATTACTATGAGGACGGCAACGTTCAGCTGGTGAGCCACAAGGAGGTGACGGAGACCATGTCCATTTCTGTGAGTAGCTACCGCAGTCGGGGGACTCTTGTGTTAAAACAAACATGTAAAAAAAAATTAATAATCTAGCTAGCTGTGTATTAGCTATCTATTAGCTAGCTAGCTCGCTTTCTATCTATTTGGGTTACTTCTGGGTTGCGTGAACGCTGGCGCGTGTGGCTGCCACTGCTCAGGGTCATATTCCAGGTATAAAATCAGCATTTAGTGTGAATCTTTCATGATTTATCTCGCTATCCAACTATCTAACTGGCTATCTTGCTATCTTGCTATTATGGTTATTTAGCTTGCTATCTATTAGCTATATAGCTATCTGGCCTGCTAGCTATCTAGTTAGCTATCTATTAGCTATATATCAGCTAGCTAGCTCGCTTTCTATCTATTTGGGTTACTTTCGGGTTGAGTGAATATTATTAATATATTAATAAATTATTAATATTATTATTATTATTATTATTATTATATTATTAGCAGTTTTTTTTACAACGATACTAGTGCAGCGTGTTCTACCGGAAACAAATTCCTTGTGTGTTCTACATGGCAATAAAGATGATTCTGATTCTGATTCTCATTCTGAATATTTCTTGATTTATTTATCTCGCTATCTTGCTGGCTATCTTGCTATCTAGCTATTTGCTATCTAGCTTCCTGTCTGGTTATTTAGCTTGCTATCTATTAGCTATATAGCTATCTGGCCTGCTATCTATCTAGTTAGCTATCTATTAGCTATATATCAGCTAGCTAGCTCGCTTTCTATCTATTTGTCTTACTTCCGGGTTGAGTGAACACTGGCGCGTGTGGCCGCCACTGCTCACCCACAGAAAAACGTATCCTGTGACTGTAAAGTGACCTTGAGAGTTTTGAAAGGCGCTTATATGTGAAATGTATTATTATTATCATTATTTATGTTTTTCCAGAATGAGGTCACAACCGCAGAAAGGTTTGTCAAGGTCATGGGGGCAGCAGAGAGCGAATATCAGGTATGTGATCACAATGCGATATTGACACGCACACTTCACAATATGTCGTGAAACCTAAAAAAATAAAATGAATAACATGAAGTCATTCGCTGCCAATCCCGAAATTATTCGTGAGTTTAAAATCTTGGAATTCCGGAATTTCTTATGTTTTTTTTTCTTGCGGGGGTTGCCGATAAAGCGCTGGTCAGACCTCTGGCAATGTTTTTTTTCCCTTCGACGAGGGGGTAGCATTTGCTTTTGTCCATGTTAGCGTTTTGTTACAGC